>NC_057803.1:297444903-297744903 GCF_018294505.1 Triticum aestivum | reverse complement strand
AGCCCCCCTCTGGTACTTCTTTGGCCCATCGTGTGTCTTCTGGTCCAGAAAAAATCTCCAAAAAGTTCGCTACGTTTAGACTCCATTTGGTATTGATTTTCTGCAAAGTGAAAACAAGCAAAAAATAGCAACTAGCACTGGGCACTATGTCAATAGGTTAGTCCGAAAAAATGATATAAAGTTGCTATAAAATGATTGTAAAACATCCAAGAATGATAATATAACAGCATGGAAGAATCAAAAATTATAGATACATTGGAGACCTATCACTCCTCCAATGGTGCAATTAGTTTTTGCTGCTATGGTGACCCTATTCTTGAGCTTGCATGTCAAATTCATATGGTCCAAAGTAATTTTGTTGCATGATATAGCCTCTAGACACTTGTACGGGTAGTTTCTATCAATCTTGCTGAGTTTTGTTCACTTTTATTTTGAGTCACTAAAATTTTCAGAAATTTTCAGAGGAAATAAAAACCATCAGGAGGTGGTTAAGGGGTTCTTCAAGCCGGAATTCAGAGGGAAATGAGATTGAGGAGAAGAAGAATCCATATTACATTCTTCCTCACACTGCGGAGGTTCGGCCATGTGAATGGCCAAGTGATGCATTCTTGAGGGTGGCTGGAATTTATGATGATTTCTATTATTTGGCGGAGAATGCCGGCATCACCGCCTTCTTCCAAGATAAGTGTAATCTATATCTCCTTCTCACTAATACCTTCATGCAAAATTTTCACTTTCATTCTAGGAAGGATCCTCCCATGGTAGAATTTCACTTGTATGATGTGCTTAAGCAAATGACACTTTATGATTTTTGCAATGTTTGCAAATTACCTTATGAGGGCTGCATCGGTGAACCACGTCCTAGAGACGTGGAGGACTTTATTGCTGAAACTACTATGGGGGAAGGGAGAGGGGTGTCGGAAGCGAGAGTGGTTAGCTTACATTTCCTATTTTACGCTATTACTCACTATTTGTTTGGAGATGTTTGATTGGTCATTGGGAGAGTGGAGACCTTAGTGCCCCTGACCTTGCTATTTTGTAGCATGCTTTATATTGCGATAGAACTTTCAGTTTGGGTGCTATTGTTGCTTGCTGGTTAAACACAAACCGCTCGAAGGGCCCTATATTTGGATGTATCTATGCCTCCTGGCATCCTAGACATTTTGAGATACCCATTAGGCTTGACAAGGAGGAGGAGATGTTGTTACCCACTAAATATTCAAACTATGCTAGTATGGTAGCACGCGATTTTATTAACAAAGACGATGACAAACGACTCCTCTAGAACCTAGTATTTAGTCATGGTACTTGTGATACTATAGCTCTACCTGCACCTTCGTTGTTCGATATTTATTTAGGCAGGTACACTATTATACCCGAGGACATCTACAGATTCTGGGGTCTTTCACAACCCCCAACACCTAAGCCAACACCAGTTCCTGATCCGTATGAGGAGCTTGTTTATCAGTGGGAACCATAGGAGCTCGCCAACCAGTGGAACTCTCACGACCCTCCGGAGTATCGAGGAGAGGGTTATTTTGAGCCGTGGCCCTAGACCAACTTAGGCCAAAAGCCTAATCTTGGGGGAGTACGTATTTCTCACCGACATTACATTCACGTTCAGACATTCATTCCAGTTGTTGGTGTTCATCCTTTTTGATTGTATTATTCATGTTAGTTTGTTTTTCTTTCTTTCTTCTTGTGTGTTTGAAAAACTTTGAGAAAACCCGAAAAATTAGTTCTTGTTTCTTTCTAGTTTTTCTTATTGGTTTATTTAGTAGTAGTAATAAAAGAAAACCCTAAAATATTTCTGTTTCTTCTTTTGCTTGTTGGGAGCTTTCCCGTGAAAATAGTTTTTCTCGTTTTTGTTTTACTTTCTTTAGAAACCCACAAACTCCAAAAATATTTTAGTGTGTTTCTTTGAAATTCTTTTCTTTTCTTTGGGTCAAAGGGAGAAGACCACGATGAAAATCTTGAGTGGCTCTCATATGCATTATTGTTGATCTAACAAAGAGCCCATATTACCTTGTCTTCTCCTCAGAATTAATGTTTGCGGGTTCTATCTTAGTCCAATGCACACACACTCTTATTATTATCCATACCATTCGGTCGTGCAAGTGAAAGGCAATAATGATGATATAAGATGAAATGATTGAGATGGACAAAAGCTGGTGCGAACTCGACCTATTTTGTTTTTGCAAATATGATTAACTCATCATTATTGATTCAGCCCAATATGAATGAGACATTGTTTGCAATGACAATTAGAAATTATAGTTACTCATGCCATGCTTAAATAGATAGGAGTGGATAATGGTTTATCTTGTGTGCCAACATGCTTTAAAAATAGTTATGAACCTGCCCGCGAGATCAATCTCCTCCTGGGGTGAGATGCGCGACCGCTTCATGGCCAACTTCCAGGGCACTTGCGACCGCCCTCCGGCCGTGGGTGACCTGCGCCGCATCAAGCAACAGCCGGGAGAGACCCTGTAGAAGTACATCCAGCGCTTCAATAGCGTTCGCCTCAAGATCCCCAAGGTGACGGACAAGGCCATCATCTCAGTGTTTTCCGATGGCGTCCGCAATGTCAAGATGAAGGAGGAGCTCTCCATCCATGAGGAGATGTGCACGGCTCTGGAGATGTTCAACATGACGACCGAGTGCGCAAGAGCTGAGGAAGAGCGTCTCTCCCTCCTCGAGCTCCCTGCTTCCAACCCAGAAGAGAAGAAAGCCAAGGCCAAGGACGTGAAGCACAAGGGAGTAGCCGTGCTCGCGGTGGAGCTGGGCATGAAGCGCGATTGGGACCACCCCGAGTCGTCCAAAAGCAGCCATCCATTCCGCACCTTCCACAACATACACAACCACAGCACCAACGATTGTCAAGAGCTCAGGGCCATCCGAAATGGACGCTTCGGTCGACGCCCCAAGCACAACGGTCGGGGCTACGGCCATGGAGGAGGAGGAAGTGGAGGACGTTGGGACGACAGCGGCCCCCACCAGGAGTGGTGCGACCGGCCTCGTGAGGATCACTGGTAGGAGCAGCCTCATGAGGGCGCCTGGCACGACCAGCCTCGCGAGGACCGTCCTCAGAGAAATCCTGGCCTCCCTCCGCTGCCACCGCCACCAAGAAGGAACGACGACCATCATCGGGACGAGGGGACTGGGGGCTTCCAGGAGTAGCGCGCTATCGCCTGCATCTTGGGCGGTGCTCAGGCCCCGGCTTCCCAGCGCATCTTCAAGTAGTTTGCTCGTGAGGTGAACGCGGCCCTTCCCAGGCTCGAGGCCACGCGCCGGCTCAGGTGGTCCAAGTACGCCATCACCTTCAGCTCGGTGGACTAGCTCAAATGCGTGGCAACCTCCAGCGTCCTCCCGATGCTTTGTTCACCTATCATCAGCAATATCCATGTCGCCAAGATCCTCATCAACGGCGGGGCGGGGCTTAGTGTCATGTCCGCCGAGACGTTCGACAACCTTCAAGTGCCCTACGATCAGCTACAGCCTACCAAGCCTTTCTCAGGAGTGACCGACGGCTCCACCACCCCGATAGGGCAGGTCCACCTCCCTGTCACCTTCGGCCAGCGTGACAACCACCGCATTGAGATCATCTACTTCGACATCGCCCACATCCGTGTGCCATAGAATGCCATCCTTGGGTATCCAGCATTGGCCAAGTTCATGGCAGTGACCCACCACGGCTACAACGTCCTCAAGATGCCGGGAAGCGGCCAAATCATCACAGCCCCCTACGAAGAAAGAGATGCGGTGTGCTCCCTTGAGTGTGCCTTCCAAGCCGCATCAATCGAATACCCCGACAGCGAGGATGTCCAGTACCCTCCTGAGGCCATCCCCAAGAAGAAGAAGCAACTACTCCACACAGGGCCTCAGGAGAGCGGCGTCTTCAACGGCACCGCCTCAGGATCGGCACCCATACCTAGGGCGCCTCCCTCCCTCGCATAGGAATGCGCGCCCAGCGCCCTCCTCGGGTGAGGCTCGGGGGCTCTCTGCTGGAGGGCCTGAGACCTAGCCAACATCACGAGGGAGGTGCTCGGGCACCACGTGGAGGCGTGCTTTGCTACACGCTTCCCTCAAGAGACTACTGGCGCGAAGCACCCGGTGCTCGGGAGTTCATCATCAAGGCTACCCAGGAGCTTCAAGAAGCAAGGACCATGCACGGCGACCATCGCCCACCACCCGGCGCAGCTCCCCATCCTAGCGAGGATGGCGGGCCGCGCGTCTGCATCTACATTCCAGGGCTCAACAGGGTCGCATCTCAGGAGCGCTTCTGGCCTTCGCGCGCTGGCCGGTGCAAGGGTCCACCTCACAGCTATGTTCGCATGCCGTTTGGCTTGCTGAACGCGGCTGTCGCCTACCAGCGTCATCTCCGCAACATCCTGGTGGCTCAGGAGGCCAGGCATCACGCAGTCCGGGCGAAGATGGCGATCGTCCTCAAGGAACCACCCGAGCCCCTAGAGCCTCTTGAGGCTCAGGGTTCTGGCGGCTCGTGAGGAGCGACCCTCCAGCGCGCATCATCAGCTACTCTAACACTCCTTCGACAACGGAACCAGGTGACATTTTCCGGTTTACTCAGCTAGGAGCGCCCCTCGGGCTGCATCATTCCCAGGTTGCATGGGCTTGCCCCTGCGGCATGTATCTTTCTGCATCTTTAGCTTACTATACTAAGGGCGCCCATCAGGCTGCATCATCCCTAGGCCGCTCAGGTCCGTCCCAGTGGCATGTGTTGTTCTCGCATCTATCTAAGCTAGCTTGTTCCATTGCACGAGTTATTTATAGTCATCACTTGCTTGATTGTCACTCATCATGGTCGCCCGCGTCGTCGATCATCCCCTTGCTCATCCTGCAATGGGGGCTACTCATGCTGGCATGGCACTTGTGCTTGGGTCCGTCCCTGCAACGCTAAAAAATCTGAGCGGTCGAGCTCTGGCTCGCAGCACGCCCACGCATGACACCTCACCGGGCCCTCAGTGCCTTCATAATGATGAGGAAAAACCAGTGGCAGGCCTGCAAGCATGGTTGCAATTTGTACTTGTCTTCGCGCTAACCTGCAGGAACCTCTCGAGGGAGACAACAGGCGGTACCGGGGGCTCCCTCTTTTCCCATGCAATTTGCTTGCGCATTACAGGGGGGGTTCCTGAGCATCGCGGCTCAGGAGATCTTACTAGCTCTCCAGCCCTCACCCCCTGGCCTTGACCACGGCATCGCGACCTAGCATACCAACGACAGCTGAGCTCGCTCAAGAGCCGGGACCCGAAGACGTAGAGCACAAGGAAGAGCATGCGAAAGAGGGTAGGATCGCACGGGCCTAACCTGGCTACATTATGGCCGTCGATGCACGAGTCTGGCACTGCATAAGGAATCAATTTTGGACTACCAAGATAAGTTTCGCACCCGGGTCGGCCGAGCGCTACATCATAAGATTTCCACCTGTTGCAGCCTTGTTACAGCGACGCTGCCTCTCTTTCCTACCTTTAGGTAGCTTCTTGCACGCTAAAGGGCACCTCTTGAGCATCGAGCCTCAGGAACTCTTACTGGACCTCGGGCCGCTCACCTCCTGGCCTTGACCACGGCATCGCAACCTGGCATACCAGCGATGGTTGCAAGCTGCCTAGGTACCGGGACATGTCCGCGTAGAGCACCAAGCTACCGTGAAGTTGGAAAGGGGAGACTGAGCCAAAGGACGACATGCATTCCTAAATCTTCATAATAAAGATGAAATCAACAAAAGGCATTACAGACCCTTCTCACACCCCACATGAAGAAGGTTACTAGGAGCCCTATCTACACATGCCAAGCCGTCGGCGCCGCCTCTGCCTCCGGAGCCCTCGGCCTGGGCATAAAAGGGCAGCGGATACCCGGGGGGAGGCCGCTCACACCAGGGCCTCGGCACCTCTGGCCTCATGACTACGTCGCGGTGGCGGGCCAACCTCTTCTTCGGCAGAAGCGGCCCCGGCTCGTCGTGGGGGGATTTTCCTTTCTCTGCGGCTGAGAACCTCCGAATCGGCGCCATGGGTGTCGCTGCGAGCAATGGAGCGAGAGAGAAGAACTGAGCGGAGCAGGAAGAGATGGGCGACGCGGGCTCCACCCCCTCCTCATTTATAGTAGGCGAAGGCCAACTAGCGACCCCCACGATCACAGGTAATAATGGTTTTCTCTGCATGCATCAGGGACCCATCAAGACGGGCAGTTTCCGAGGCAAAGTGGGGAAGCAGAGACGCCCACTTCCCATCAGTCGCCACGCATCAACCGAAGCCACAGGCTGTTGGGGCCCGTGGCGCTCTGCACTTGCCCCTTCGCTTCGCCTCGAAGCCAAGTCCGAGCGTGCCTTGGGCCCGAGGTCTACTATCGATGTCCTGGGAATGGGGGTCCCTAGACTTGCCTGCCTGCGGCCCATGGCATGGCTCCTCCGGCGGTCTGGTACGGTCCATCTTCACCAGCAAACACTCAAGACCCTTGCGAGGGGCCAAGCCTCGCGAGGCGGATGGCGCAAGACCTTCTCGGGGGCGGCCTCACTAAGATGGCTCGGGAGGGGCGGAGAGATCAAGGCGAGGGGCACCTCGCGAGGTTCCTGTGACGCAAGCCATGATGACCAAGGCCAGACGGGCGCCAGCACACGTAGTGTACTCGTTTCCTCTTTGGTGCAAAAGGGGCAGGTGCAGGCGAGGAGTCCCAAGGCATCAGGCAAAGGTTTCCATATTGGTGCAACAAGACCAGGACCAGCAGGACGGCAGGACGGAGGTCACCGTGGAGCCCAGGACGGCGTCACCACCAGAGCCTTTGGTAGGCGAAGACCACCTGTTGTCAGGATAACTTGTACTAGTTGTCTCCCTTCAAATTTGGCCGTTCTTGGATCCCTTCCCGCCTACATTTTGGAAGAGGACCAGGACCTCTATAAATAGGACTAGCCACCACAGTAGGAGGCAACTCATCTTGGAACTCATCTTTGATCGGATTCATTCCATCCTCACACACACAAGCTCATCGAGCCCAAGAACAACTCTCCTCAGGAGGCCGTTCTTCCCTTGTACTTGCATCCTCAGCCTAAGAGGCAATCCACCACACCACGTTGGAGTAGGGTATTAGACCACATCGCCGGCCCGAACCAGTATAGACCATGTGTCCTTTGTTCTTTTGGTTCCGCGAGTTAGGTTCTGAGATCGTTGTGAGAGCGAGAGCTTGGGGGGGGGGGGGCGGAGATCTTCGTGCGCACCCCAATGTTCAAACTTCAAGGGTTTTGCCGGAACCCGAAATCCGACAGTGGGCGGGAGCGATTTCGGCCGCGTGCATGTGTGCTTAGGTGGCCATTGTGTATGAATGTTTTTCCAAGGCGGTTGCGTGGCATCAAGATGAAGCTACAAACCTACCCCAGTTTAGACCTTTGGACATCGGGCCAGTAGGTTTCACGGGTCGGAGTTAGAAAACTAATTTCCTTCTACTACCAAACATTGGTCTCATGCGGTTTCGGGCAAGTAGAGGCTCTTTTGGCGCTTCGTTCAAAATATTGAAACAGAAGCAATCACGTTTAGAGTACTCTTGAACTTTGAGGATTGACCTAAATAGACAACGTTAAATTTGACCTTGTATGTTTGAAAAACTAATTAAATTATCCGCTTCTTTTTGAAAGTTTGACACTTGAAAATCCTATAACTACGATTATTTTGGAATGGAGGAGCTAAATTTAAATCTATTTTGTACACAACTATATATGCTATTATGTACAAAATCAGAGCAAAGATTGGTGCCCCCATAATTTAGTATGATTTACAAATGCCATGATATTGAATTCAAATAATGGAATGGACTTCATGTTGAATTCAATTTTTTTAAACCACCTTAAGTTGAATTCAAATGTATGCTAGTTAATAGCTAGCTATTTATAATGTTTATTCTGTAACTGTCGCATGTATAATGTGCTTTACACACACAACACTCTCGCATACATGCTCTCGATATAACCCTCCCTCCCTCTCGTAACCATTTACAACTGTTTTCACTAACCTTTATCATAAGCACTCTTCCTCTTACAAGTATGCACACGCACAATCCCCGTCGACCCTTTATATACACATAGACCTGCCTATGTGTCTCCTGCATGCACATTATCTTTAGGCCTGTCTCTCACGCATTGTCTCACACCCCTCTTAGTAATGGACGAGTATGATTCTAGCAGAGCATTCTGTAGGATGCCCCTTAAAGTTAGGTTGGATGAATAGTAATATCAGATATAAGGGGTTACCTTAGTCCGAGAACCTAGGGTTACAAATCCTAGCCGGCTTTGTCAGTGGACACACAGAGTCCTTCACAATTCTGCAATCTTTTTCTTGTATGACTAGTCATGCATGGGTCTCCCTAAATGCGTCACGGGCCGACCAATGTGGCGCAGGACGGAACCGAACCAAGGGCCTCACCTTGATCCACTGGACCTCACGCGGTGACACACCCTCTGCCCGCAGGTCTCTTTATCTTCTCACACCCACACATACCAACATAGACACCACACAAAAAAAATTCTCCGTGTGCCTCTATCCCCTCCAACCTTGCATATACACACTCAAGTGAATCTCTTGCCGTGACATCATATACATCTCTCTCTCTAGACCTCTCTCATTTCTCGTGCTATCTCTCCCACGCCCCCTCCCCTCGCCGGCCCCTCTATCTGTGCCTCTCTCGAATACGTAATACACACACACATACCTCTCTAGGCCATGTTAAATACATCAACTACACATTCACACATGTTACATCATGTACCCCATTGATCTAAAAAGCCCTCTCTTCACGTTTATTTCGCATACAACATTCCTTTTCAATAAAGTGGGGCCAATTTTTTTAGAATTTCTAAATATATACAACATTACAAAGTTATATGGAGGAGTATGAACATTAATTTGCATTGCATGGTGCCCATAATGATATTTATTCCGCACTGTGAATTTTTATATGTTTATACTATATATAAAGTTAGTCATAATAAAGACAAATGAAGAGCATCTCTCTCTCCATTGCATACACCCCCTCTACCTCCAGGTCCTCTAAAAGTAAGCCCCCAGCACATTCACGCATGTTTCATCTTCCTCTCGCGATATATACACTGACGATCATTGTATTTGAAGCGAAAACACGATACGTACATTGGACTTCAGAATCCACTCATTACGGTCACCATTTATGTTTTTTGGTTATTATACAGTCATGGGCTCACCGTACATCTCTGTATTTGCTCAAGACACAACTAGTTGACCAGTTAAACGCTCCATGTGGCACCTCTAGTGTTGCATTACATTATCTCACTACCATTGCGACCACATGTTGTCTTGTATCTACTCTACATCTACACTCTGATAACTATACTACACTCTTATAAAAAACAAAGTTGGTGATGATGGTGTGCCTGCGATCCTACAATATAGGTCATCGATTTATATCTGACGGATAGGAAGGAAACTATGGCAATTTTGCAAAAGGGTACCCACACACCTCTCCACATTTGCAAATAAGGCCTTCGCTTGTTCATCCTCTTCTCTCACAAGATAAACTAGTCATACAAATGCATCTTGATGTTACGTGTTGTAGGATCTAGAAGTAGATGTGTCTAGAGGGGGGGGGGGAATTAGACACTTATAGCTAAGGTTGCAATTTTTAAGCTTTTTTGGTTTAAGTGGAGTTTAGGCACAATTTCAACACACACAATACATATCAAGCAAGCATGCAAAGAGTATATGAGCAGCGGAATGTAAAGCATGCAGCTTGCAAGAACGTAAAGAGAAGGGTTTGGAGAATTCAAACGCAATTGGAGACACGGATGTTTTTCCCGTGGTTCGGATAGGTGGTGCTATCTTACATCCACGTTGATGGAGACTTCAACCCACGAAGGGTAATGGTTGCGCGAGTCCACACAGGGCTCCACCCAAGGGTAATGGTTGCGCGAGTCCACACAGGGCTCCACCCACGAAGGGTCCACGAAGAAGCAACCACCCAGAAAGGGTCCACGAAGAAGCAACCTTGTCTATCCCACCATGGCCATCGCCCACACAGGACTTGCCTCACTAGCGGTAGATCTTCACGAAGTAGGCGATCTCCTTGCCCTTAAAAACTGCTTGGTTCAACTCCACAATCTTGTCGGAGGCTCCCAAGTGACACCTAGCCAATCTAGGAGACACCACTCTCCAAGAAGTAACAAATGGTGTGTAGGTAATGAACTCCTTGCTCTTGTGCTTCAAATTATAGTCTCCCCAACACTCAACTCTCTCTCACAGGATTTGGATTTGGTGGAAAGAAGGTTTGAGTGGAAAGCAACTTGGGAAGGCTAGCGATCAACATTCATATGGTAGGAATGGAATGTCTTGGTCTCAACACATGAGTAGGTGGTTCTCTCTCAGAACATATGAGTTGGAATGGTGTGTGTGTTCTGATGGCTCTCTCAACGAATGAGAAGGAGGTGGAGGGGTATATATAGCCTCCACACAAAATCCAACCATTACACAGTTTTCCAATCTCGGTGGGACCGAATCAATAAGCTCGGTCGGACCGAAAATGTAAACCTAGTGACCGTTAGTGATTTTCGGTGGGACTGACATGCAACTCGGTAGGACCGATATGGTTAGGGTTTGGGCATAACGTAATCTCGGTGAGACCGATTACACAAACTCGGTGAGACCGAATTTGGTAATTAGCTAACCAGAGAGTTGGTCAGGCAAACTCAGTGGGACCGATTTGCTCTTTCGGTGAGACCGAGTGGAACTTGGTGAGACCGAAAAGTTACAAAGGGGAAACACTGAGTTTACATTGCAATCTCGGTGGGACCGATTTTCTCTTTCGGTAAGACCGAAAAGTTACGAAAGGGAAACAGAGAGTTTGCAACCCCATCTCGGTGAGACCGAGATCCTTATCGGTAGAACCGAATTGCTAGGGTTTGGCAGTGGCTAATGACAAGTGAAACTCGGTGGCGCCGGATAGGAAGAATCGGTAGGACCGAGTTTGGCTTAGGGTTTAGGTCATATGTGGATATGGGAAAGTAGTTGAGGATTTTGGAGCATATCATTAAGCACATGAAGCAAGAGGCTCATTAAGCAACACCTCATCCCTCCTTGATAGTATTGGCTTTTCTTAGAGACTCAATGTGATCTTGGATCACTAAAATATAAAATGAAGAGTCTTGAGCTTGAAGCTTTAGCCAATCCTTTGTCCTTAGCATCTTGAAGGAGTTCCCACAACCTTTAGTCCATGCCACTCCATTGTTGAACTTATCTGAAACATGCTAGATCGAAATGTTAGTCCAACAAGATATATGTTGTCATCAATTATCAAAACCACCTAGGGAGCACTTGTGCTTTCAATCTCCCCCTTTTTGGTAATTGATGGCAACATACATCAAAGCTTTGGATAAAGATATAAAGAACAGCAAGTAAAGCTTTGGAAGGACATGTAACAAGCATAGGCTCCCCCTTCATGTATGCACTCATGTAATTATGAAATAGAGAGGCATGTGAGAGCATAACCATGACAGAGTAGGCAAAGTGTTACATGCATCTTGGCCATATGCATCAGAGCAAAAGATTATCAAGGAAAATACCTTCATGCTCATGAGTCCTTCTTGCAAACAGTATGTACATAAGCAAGAACTCCTCATACTCATGATTTTGATGCATATACTTACCTTGTGGTCTTGAGTTGGCTTAGGATGGAATGAACCTGCACAAACAAGGTTAGATAACACAGGTATATCCACTAGCCAGAGCAAACAAAAGAAACCACAAGAATACCAAGACTGGGATGACATGTAGAGAGTGAGTACAAGGTACCACATAGAATTCAACATGTCCCCAAGAATAAAGATGTGCAATGAATTTGACTGATTTCTTTTCCTTAGGTGTCTTGCTCCCCCTGAATCTGACATGGGATATTTGGAGAAGATAGGAAACAGAAAATCAGAGTTGAAGGATATGAATAGAACTGAATTCAAATAAGTTCATATGAACATGTCTTTCCCCCAAAAAGACATGTGGCATCTCTCCTCTTGAACATCAATCATCTGGGATCCTTGAGTATTCTCTCCCCCTTAGTACTTTCTCCTTTGTAGGTGATAAGCTTTTGATGTGATCTCTCTCTCTGATGATAAGCTTTGATGTGATGTGTTCTCTCTCTCCCCCTTTGACATCAATTTCCAAGAAGTTTTTTTTTGGAATCCGTCGAATAGGTTTGGTCCTTGAGATTCAGTACAAAGCAGTGAATAAAACTGTGATGCTTGTAGAGGATAAGATTCATTGAGTGGAGCTGGGTCAGAAGAAATATAGAATATGTGGCAAACTGTTTTTCCTGTTGCGAAATCGGTGGCACCGAGTGGCATGTTTTGGTAGTACCGAAGGGATTCGGTTGGACCGAGAATAGCTATTCAGTGAAACCGAGTTCATCACAGAGAGAAACACTTGTCACCGCAGCTCACTAGTCAAGTAAGATCTCACAAAGATTTGCAATGAATTTGATGCAGAAATATGCAGAGCAAAAACAAAGAGAAAAGAGTGAAAGTTTCTAGATGAAGTTTTTTTTTGAAAAAAGAAAGAGACAAATGCAATAACTCAGAAAAGAACACAAGAGAACTTCATCTAGAATTGGGCGGTGACATAGTCACCTATGTTAGAGTATATTGACTTAGGAGTCAAGTGAGAACACTTGACCATAGGTCATACTCATCGTTTAGGCTCAAAATGGGGTTACCATTTTTCGTTTAAGCATCTTGATGTATTCACATCTTATTGAGTTTTTTTGACTCATGTCTTGGAGTAAAGCTTCTCTAAGATGGAACAACATACCTTGGGTGGTGATGTGGTTCTTGCTCATGTAGTTGAACTTGTGTGCGTGCTCAAGGTTGATGTAGCTCATCGAGAGTTGGGAGCAGCATTTGGAGTTTGAGTTCATCTACCTACATGGGTTAGTTCTTGCAAGGAAAAGCACTTGTGCATCCAAAAATGACAATCATGAAGCTTAATATATAGTTTGTCAAAGGATATGTTTGAATGGTTTTGTGCTTCCTTGTCTTCAACCACTGTTGTGTAGAGTCTTGGTGATGTAGAGATTGCTCAGGATATGAGTGAGTCGCAATCTCATGGAATTAGATTCAACCAAGCACCTACATGGGTTAGACAACATGCAAGGTGCAAATATATCCAAGACATATGATAGTTATCATAAGAGATATATCATGGATTAGTCATAAGCTCATGTCTTGCATGTTTCTAGTGGAGTTTCTACTCCAAGTTCGAAGCATCAATGATGTTCAATTCTCCTCTCAACCTGCAAAATGCTTTCTCATCAAGTGGTTTAGTGAATATATCCGCTAATTGCTTATTAGTGCGAACATGCTTAAGATTGATGTCACCCTTAGCAACATGATCTCGAATGATATGATGACGAACTTCAATATGCTTAGTTCGAGAATGTTGTACAGGATTATGACCAATTTTGATAGCACTTTCATTGTCACAAAGCAGTGGAACATGTTTCACATAAATCCCGTAATCTTTAAGAGTTTGGGTCATCCAAAGTAATTGAGCACAACATGAACTAGCGGCAATGTATTCCGCTTCGGCGGTGGATAAGGATACTGAGTTTTGTTTCTTGGAAGACCAAGACACAAGAGATCTACCAAGAAATTGACAAGTACCCGAAGTGGACTTTCTATCAACCTTGTCTCCGGCATAATCCGAGTCAGAATAGCCAACAAGATCAAAAGAAGACCTCTTAGGATACCAAATGCCAAAATTTTGTGTATGGATTAAATATCTCACTATCCTTTTCACAGCCTTAAGATGACAATCTTTAGGAGCAGCTTGATATCGTGCACACATGCACACACTTAGCATAACATCGAGACGTGAAGCACATAGGTATAACAATGAACCAATCATAGAGTGATAAACCTTTTGATCAACCGATTCACCATCTTTGGTCAAATCATTATGTCCACTAGTAGGCATGGGTGTAGACATACCTTTGCATTCTTGCATATTGAACTTCTTGAATAAGTCCTTGGTGTACTTTGTTTGAGAGACAAATGTACCTTCCTTAGTTTGCTTGATTTGCAACCCGAGAAAGAATTTGAGTTCACTCATCATAGACATCTCAAACTTCTCTGACATTAGCTTTCCAAACTTTTCACTAAAGAGAGGGTTAGTTGAACCAAATATGATATCGTCAACATAAATTTGGCATACGAATAGTTCTCCATTAACCCTTTTAGTAAAAAGAGTAGAATCACTTTTACCAATTTCAAAACCACTTGTAGTAAGGAACTTGGTCAAGCATTTATACCATGCTCTAGGAGCTTGTTTAAGACCATAAAGAGCTTTGTGAAGTTTGTAAACATGATTTGGTTTCTTAGGATTGATAAAGCCGGGAGGTTGTTTGACATAAACTTCCTCCTCTATTTCACCATTTAGAAAAGCACTCTTAATGTCCATTTGGTACAAGGTGATATTATGGTGATTAGCATAGGCAAGTAAGATGCGAATGGACTCAAGTCTAGCAACGGGAGCATACGTCTCACCATAGTCCATACCTTCGACTTGTGTGTACCCTTGAGCGACGAGATGTGCCTTGTTGCGAACCACTTGTCCATCTTCATCTTGCTTGTTGAGAAACACCCATTTGGTACTAATGATGTTGTGGTTGTTGTCGGGCTTCTCGACCAATGTCCAAACTTGGTTTCTCTCAAAATTATGTAGCTCTTCATGCATAGCGTTTATCCAATCCGGATCTTCCAATGCTTCTTCAACCTTCATAGGTTCAATGCTAGAGATGAATGAATAGTTTTCACAAAAGTTAGCTAAATGAGTTTTTGAGCGAGTGATTCTCCCGGTTTGTATATCATTGAGGATTTGCTCGACGGGATGATCTTTGGCAATTCTTGCTCGAACTCGTGAGAGCTTTTTCTTGGGTCTTCGTTGAGCATCTTCTTCATCTTGTTCTTCTTCTTGGCCTTCTTCATTGTTGATGTCGTCGTTCTCTTGTCGTGGTGGGAAGGAGGTTGTTGATGTTCATCTTGACGTACTTCCTCGTTTTCTTCATCTTGGTGTGTCCCACTTGTGGATGCTTCAGTGTCGATTCTTGGTTCACCTTGTCGTGAAGTAGAAGCTTCCACTTGGACGGATGAAGTACTCTCCTTCACCTCCGTTGGACGAATTTTGCCGATGGACAAGTCTTGAATTGCTTCTGAAGAGTCTTTGTCTCCTACATCAATTGGCAATTGCTCTACTTGCGAGCCATTAGATTCATCAAACTTCACATCTACCGTCTCTTCAACCTTTCGAGTGAAATTGTTGTAGACACGGTAAGTGTGAGAGTTTGAGCCATAACCAAGTAGAAAACCTTCATGAGTTTTAGGAGCAAACTTTGAACGACGATGCTTATCAAGAATGTAGCACTTTGAGCCGAGTACTCGAAAGTATCCAACTTGGGGTTTGTTACCAGTGAGAAGCTCGTATGCCGTCTTGCCGAGTAGCTTGTGAAGATATAAGCGATTTGTTGTGTGACAAGCTGTCTCAACCGCTTCTGCCCAAAAGTGCTTCGGCGTCTTGTATTCATCAAGCACCGTTCTTGCCATTTCGATGAGCGTCCGGTTCTTCCTCTCAACAACTCCATTTTGTTGAGGTGTGTACATAGCCGAGAACTCGTGTGAAATCCCTTCTTCGTCAAGAAAGGTGTCCACATTTGCGTTCTTGAACTCCGTTCCGTTGTCACTCCGAACCTTCTTGATCTTCACGTCAAACTGATTTTGGGCCTTCCTAGCGAAGTTTCTGAAGATCTTCTGGACCTGTGACTTGTCATTAAGAAAGAACACCCACGTAAATCTTGAAAAATCATCAACTAAAACTAGACCAAAAGAATTTCCATCGAGACTCTTGTAGGCATTGGGACCAAAAAGATCCATGTGAAGTAGCTCGAGTGGCCTCCTTGTGGTCATGATGTTCTTCACGGGATGTCTTCCTCCAACCTGTTTACCTGCTTGACAAGCACTGCAAAGTCTATCCTTATCAAATATGACATCGTTAACTCCAAGGATATGATTTCCTTTAATAAGCTTGTCAAGGTTTCTCATGCCAACGTGACCTAGTCGTCTATGCCACAACCAACCTTTTGAGGATTTAGCAACAAAGCAATTTTTAGGTTGTGCCTTTTTAGAGAAATCGACAATGTAAAGATCACCTCTACGCATACCCGTAAAGACCATTTTTGATTGTCTCGACGAAATACTTGGCAATCTACCTCAGTAAATAGGACATTCAAACCGAAATCAGCAAGTCTAGATACTGAAAGTAAGTTGTAACCAAGAGATTCAACGAGCATGACATTTTGAATGGAACTATCATGTGAGATGGCCACCTTACCAAGGCCAACCACTTTACCCTTTGAATTATCACCAAAGGTGACATATTTTCGAGGGCCGTCATTTTCAGCAAGCTCACGAAACATCTCTTCATCTTCGGTCATATGATCAGTGCATCCACTATCAAGAACCCATTCCTTTCCTCCTGATTCATATCCCCGAAGATTTGCCATAAGACCAAAATGTCTCATTGCATCATCAAGATCGAATTCACTATCATCATCATCATCATAATAATATTCATGTTCATCATGATCTTGTGACTCATCATTTCCTAGAGAGGGTAATTCATTAGATAAATGATCAAAGTGGTTACTTTTATGAATTGTTATAGCTTTGAATATGATATCATTAATGATTCCAACATCTCCTTTAGCATGCTTAAGATTGGCAAGTTCAAAAAGACATTTACCAAAACTAGGATCGCTAGAGTTCATCTTACTCAAGGCAATAGATTTATGGAGAATTTCATCCAAAGTTTTCAAGGAATAATCGGGAAATCGTTCCTCAAGAAATTTCCATATGGTATAGGCACAATTCTGAGTAGGCAAACTAGCAATCAGATTTTTGGGCAATCCTCTAATGATGAGCTCAATAGTTCTAAGATTGCGAATCATGCCAATATCTTCATCTAGGGTAGGATGCAAGGGATCAATATGGGGTGCACAAGGGCTAGCAATATACTTGTTCAAATGATATTTATTGAAGATTACAAGCATCTCATTTTTCCACTCATGGAAATACTCTCCCTCAAGAATAGGCACTCTGTGTCTAAGACTCCCTAATGTAGACACGTCCATCTTCCTCCAATGGTGATTAAACCAAGGCAATGGAGACCAAAGCTCTGATACCACTTGTAGGATCTAGAAGTAGATGTGTCTAGAGGGGGGGGATTAGACACTTAGAGCTAAGGTTGCAATTTTTAAGCTTTTTCAGTTTAAGTGGAGTTTAGGCACAATTTCAACACACACAATACATATCAAGCAAGCATGCAAAGAGTATATAAGAAGCGGAATGTAAAGCATGCAACTTGCAAGAATGTAAAGAGAAGGGTTTGGAGAATTCAAACGCAATTGGAGACACGGATGTTTTTCCCGTGGTTCGGATAGGTGGTGCTATCTTACATCCACGTTGATGGAGACTTCAACCCACGAAGGGTAACGGTTGCGCGAGTCCACACAGGGCTCCACCCAAGGGTAACGGTTGCGCGAGTCCACATAGGGCTCCACCCACGAAGGGTCCACGAAGAAGCAACCACCCACAAAGGGTCCACGAAGAAGCAACCTTGTCTATCCCACCATGGCCATCGCCCACACAGGACTTGCCTCACTAGCGGTAGATCTTCAGGAAGTAGGCGATCTCCTTGCCCTTACAAACTCCTTGGTTCAACTCCAAAATCTTGTCGGAGGCTCCCAAGTGACACCTAGCCAATCTAGGAGACACCACTCTCCAAGAAGTAACAAATGGTGTGTAGGTAATGAACTCCTTGCTCTTGTGCTTCAAATGATAGTCTCCCCAACACTCAACTCTCTCTCACAGGATTTGGATTTGGTAGAAAGAAGGTTTGAGTGGAAAGCAACTTGGGAAGGCTAGAGATCAAGATTCATATGGTAGGAATGGAATGTCTTGGTCTCAACACATGAGTAGGTGGTTCTCTCTCAGAACATATGAGTTGGAATGGTGTGTGTGTTCTGATGGGTCTCTCATCGAATGAGAAGGAGGTGGAGGGGTATATATAGCCTCCACACAAAATCCAACCGTTACACAGTTTTCCAATCTCGGTGGGACCGAATCAATAAGCTCGGTCGGACCGAAAATGTAAACCTAGTGACCGTTAGTGATTTTCGGTGGGACTGACATGCAACTCGATAGGACCGATATGGTTAGGGTTTGGGCATAACGTAATCTCGGTGGGACCGATTACACAAACTCGGTGAGACCGAATTTGGTAATTAGCTAACCAGAGAGTTGGTCAGGCAAACTCGGTGGGACCGATTTGCTCTTTCGGTGAGATCGAGTGGAACTCGGTGAGACCGAAAAGTTACAAAGGGGAAACACTGAGTTTACATTGCAATCTCGGTGGGACCGATTCGCTCTTTCGGTAAGACCGAAAAGTTACGAAAGGGAAACTAAGAGTTTGCAACCCCATCTCGGTGAGACCGAGATCCTTATCGGTAGAACCGAATTGCTAGGGTTTGGCAGTGGCTAATGACAAGTGAAACTCGGTGGCGCCGGATAGGAAGAATCGGTAGGACCGAGTTTGGCTTAGGGCTTAGGTCATATGTGGATATGGGAAAGTAGTTGAGGATTTTTGAGCATATCATTAAGCACATGAAGCAAGAGGCTCATTAAGAAACACCTCATCCCTCCTTGATAGTATTGGCTTTTCCTAGAGACTCAATGTAATCTTGGATCACTAAAATATAAAATGAAGAGTCTTGAGCTTGAAGCTTTAGCCAATCCTTTGTCCTGAGCATCTTGAAGGAGTTCCCACAACCTTTAGTCCATGCCACTCCATTGTTGAACTTATCTGAAACATGCTAGATCGAAATGTTAGTCCAACAAGAGATATGTTGTCATCAATTATCAAAACCACCTAGGGAGCACTTGTGCTTTCACGTGCAACACACGGGCATCTTGCTAGCAAGAATGAAAAAAAACGACAAAAAAATATTGGACGCTGGTTTGAAGTCATGACCGCACAACAGACAAGGTGGCATTGTATTGGTATGCTGAGCCGTCTGTTTTAACACACAGGAGTTGGTGTGGTGATTATACGCACACGCAGGCATGCATGCACACAAACTGCATGCATGCAATACTCACACGAACACATGCAGCCACGCACGCACGCAACACTCACACGTACACACGTAGCCATGCATGCATGCAGCACTCAGACGCACACATGTACTGAAAGTGCGTTAAGTCGACTAGAGAGGGGTGAATAGGCGATTTTTGTAAATTCTTCACTGAGGAATTTCAGGGTGAGGAAATTCCTGAGCGAAGAACTACTTGAAGTGTAATAAATACTCAGATGCATACATGACATAACATAAACATGGATATCATGATGAAATGAAAACATACATAGAGTACAGAAAGCGTAAGCACATGATAAAACAGGATGAAGACAAACAGACTGAAGAAATTGAGAAAGTCTTCAGTCAAAGTCTTCGAACAGATATGAACAAGCACACAACACAGTAATGAGGAAATGGAAGAGTTGAGGAAATAGAACTAGTAGGCTTGGTGAAGACAGTGATTTGGTAGACCAGTTCCAACTGATGTGACAGTTGTACATCTGGTTGGAGCGGCTAGGTATTTAAACCTGAGGACACACAGTCCCGGACACACAGTCCTCACCGTATTCTCCTTGAACAAGGTCACATAGACCTCGTCCAATCACTCCTGGTATGTCTTCAGGTGACTTCCAAACCTTCACAAAATTGGTCACTTAGTAATCCACAATTTCCTCTTGGATGCTCTAGACCATGGCGCCTAACCTTCTGGAAGATGCACAGTCTTCAAAGGTAACAATCGTCGGATCCACACAGGATCAATCTCTTCAGTGATGCTCAATCACTTTGGATTTGTAGGTGTTTGGGTTTGGGTTTTCCTCACTTGATGATTTTCGCTCAAAGTCCTCGGAGTATGGGATGCTCTCAAATGACAGGTGTCGGTTTCTCTCGGAGCAGCCAACCAACTAGTGGTTGTAGGGGGCGGCTATTTATAGCCTAGGGAGCAGTCCGACATGATAAGACATAAATGCCCTTCAATTATATGGCTGTTAGGTGGGAAGATATTTTGGGACAGTTGGCGCATAGCACAGCAACGGTCAGAAATTTGACTATCAAATTCCTCAGGGCTATCATATTCCACACTTGTAGGGAATCCGCACTGGAAAATTCCTAACTCCTCAGTCAGAACAAATTCCTCAGAGACCAGAAGAACTTCGTCTCTGTCAC
Organism: Triticum aestivum; assembly: GCF_018294505.1. Classification (NCBI taxonomy): domain Eukaryota; kingdom Viridiplantae; phylum Streptophyta; class Magnoliopsida; order Poales; family Poaceae; genus Triticum; species Triticum aestivum. The sequence goes on along the minus strand of NC_057803.1, from coordinate 297,724,539 downwards.
TGAAGAAATTGACCGAACTGCATGAGATTTCCAATGGCTTCACTCGAAGGGATTGGTAGGTGTAGGATTTTGAGTTGAGCATCACTTGGAAACTTTTTCTTAGTATTCCCTTGACCCCCTTTTACAGTACGATGTTTCCTATGACTCAAGAAAGAGAAAAAAGAAACTACGAAAACAAAAGTCTTCACACTTCATGTTCCTTGAATGAATACCAAGTCTTCATGGTCGCACCAATTTCTTCACTTTCAAAGTCTTCAGAAAGTCTTCAGAAATCCAAAGTCTTTAATCGAAGAACTTCATTTTTAGGGGTCGACTTTCTCTGTAAATATCAAACTCCTCATAGACTTATAGACATGTGTACACTCACAAACGCATTAGTCCATTAACCTATAAGTCTTCAATACACCAAAATCACTAAGGGGCACTAGATGCCCTTACAATCTCCCCCTTTTTGGTGATTGATGACAATATAGGTTAAGTTTTCAACGGGGATAAACATATGAAGTGTAAATACTGATATTGAGGAATTTGATTGCAAGATATAGAAGAACTCCCCCTGAAAATGTGCATAGTGAGGAATTTGCTTTTGAAGCAATGCACACTTGAAGAGTAGAATCATGGAGATCTCCCCCTATATCTTGTAATTCATACACGCATTTAACATATAATACGAAGAATTTGAAATGCATGATGAAATATGGTGACTTATGTAATTCAGCATGCGTGCATTAACATATATGAGGAATAAGCATGCAGAAGAACATAGCAAAAGTATCAGACCACCATCGAGTTTTAAGTTTACAACTCGATCCAGCAAATTCTTCAAAAGAACGAGTTGTAACTTAGCAAAAAACGCCCATATAAGTAGACCCGCTTGAAGACTAACTCAAATTTCTCCCCCTTTGTCATCGAATGACCAAAAGGGCCAAAAAATGAGGCCTAACGCCCCTGAAGAATATCATCACTGAGTCGATGAAGGAGCGCCAACATTGTTGGGGTCGGTTGTTGAGGTAGGGCCTGCCGCAGTGTCGTCCAAATCTTCACGCTCATCGGTCGCGCGTGATGAAGAATATGAGCTGGCTACCAAGGAAGGAACTTTGGTTTTCTTGAATTTCTTCGCTGGTGGCTCAGACTAGTCAAAGTCCTTCTTGAGACCCATTTGCTTCAGATCTTCTTCACCATACAGATGTGACAGAACAACCTAGGTGCGACCGAAGACTTCATGGAGGTAGTAATGGTGTTTCTTCACTTCATTATGTGTAGCAGTCATGTTGTGAAGAATAGAACCAAACTAACGCTTAACCCATTTGTGGTTGCGATCGACCTTCTGGTGAAGACTAAGGAGAAGCACACGATCAGTCATCACCCTTGGAGCTATGCCTTGAGGATTTTGCTTTGAAGCATTTGCGGCAGAGTCATGAGTGTCAGAGTCATCATTGGTGGAGTAGGATGCAGCTTTGCGGAACTGACCATCCAATGGACGAATGCCTTCATCAATAACAGTAGTGGCCTCGACCTTTTCATCACTGAATCTTGATCACAGTGATACACATATTCATAATATTGAAACCAAAATATGCAAAGTAAATAATGATAGAGCAACCTATTTCTGGCACTGCAATTTAGGTCATATTGGTGTAAGGTGCATGAAGAAACTCCATGCTGATGGGATTTTGGAATCACTTGATGCTCGCGAACCATGCCTCATGGGCAAGATGACTAAGACTCCGTTGTCCGGAACAATGGAGCGAGCCACTGACTTGTTGGAAATAATACATACCGATGTATGCGGTCCGATGAGTGTAGAGGCTCGCGGCGGGTATCGTTATTTTCTGACCTTCACAGATGATTTGAGCAGATATGAGTATAGCTAATTAATGAAACACAAGTCTGAAACGTTTGAAAAGTTCAAAGAATTTCAGAGTGAAGTGGAGAATCATCGTAACAAGAAAATAAAGTTTCTATGATCTGATCGCGGAGACGAAATATTTGAGTTGCGAGTTTGCCCTTCAATTAAAACAATGTGGAATAGTTTCACAAACTCATACCACCTGGAACACCATAGCATAATTGGGTGTCCGAACGTCATGGCCGTACTTTATTAGATATGGTGTGATCTATGATGTCTCTTACCGATTTACCACTATTGTTTTGGGGTTATGCATTAGAGACAGTTGCATTCACATTAAATAGGGCACCGTCTAAAAATTCATTGAGATGACACCGTATGAACTGTGGCTTAGCAAGAAACCTAAGATGTTATTTCTTAAAGTTTGGGGCTCTGATGCTTATGTGAAAAAGTTTCGGCGTGATAAGCTCAAACCCAAATAGGAGAAGTGTGTCTTCATAGGCTACCCAAAAGAAACTGTTGGGTACACCTTCTATCACACATGCAAAGGCAAGATCTTTGTTGCTAAGAGTGGATCCTTTCTACAGAAGGAGTTTCTCTCGAAAGAAGTGAGTGGGAAGAAAGTAGAACTTGATGAGGTAATGGTACCTTCTCCTGAATTAGAAAGTAGTTCATCATAGAAACCAGTTCCAGTGATGCCTACACAAATTAGTGAGGAAGTTAATGATGATGATCATGAAACTTCAGATCAAGTTACTACCGAACCTCGTAGGTCAACCAGAGTACGTTCCGCACGAGAGCGGTACAGTAATCTTGTTCTGGAAGTCACGATAGTGCAACCTATTTCTGGCACTGCAATTTAGGTCATATTGGTGTAAGGTGCATGAAGAAACTCCATGCTTATGGGCTTTTGGAATCACTTGATGCTCGCCAACCATGCCTCATGGGCAAGATGACTAAGACTCCACTGTCCGGAACAATGGAGCGAGCCACTGACTTGTTGGAAATAATACATACCGATGTATGCGGTCCGATGAGTGTTGAGGCTCGCGGCGGGTATCGTTATTTTCTGACCTTCACAGATGATTTGAGCAGATATGAGTATAGCTACTTAATGAAACACAAGTCTGAAATGTTTGAAAAGTTCAAAGAATTTCAGAGTGAAGTGGAGAATCATCGTAACAAGAAAATAAAGTTTCTACGATCTGATCGCGGAGACGAAATATTTGAGTTGCGAGTTTGGCCTTCAATTAAAACAATGTGGAATAGTTTCACAAACTCATACCACCTGGAACACCATAGCATAATTGGGTGTCCGAACGTCATAACCGTACTTTATTAGATATGGTGTGATCTATGATGTCTCTTACCGATTTACCACTATCGTTTTGGGGTTATGCATTAGAGACAGTTGCATTCACATTAAATAGGGCACCGTCTAAAAATTTGTTGAGATGACACCGTATGAACTGTGGCTTAGCAAGAAACCTAAGTTGTTATTTCTTAAAGTTTGGGGCTCCGATGCTTATGTGAAAAAGTTTCGGCGTGCTAAGCTCAAACCCAAATAGGAGAAGTGTGTCTTCATAGGAATCCCAAAAGAAACTGTTGAGTACACCTTCTATCACACATGCGAAGGCAAGATCTTTCTTGCTAAGAGTGGATCCTTTCTACAGAAGGAGTTTCTCTCGAAAGAAGTGAGTGGGAGGAAAGTAGAACTTGATGAGGTAATGGTACCTTCTCTTGAATTAGAAAGTAGTTCATCACAGAAACCAGTTCCAGTGATGCCTACACAAATTAGTGAGGAAGTTAATGATGATGATCATGAAACTTCAGATCAAGTTACTACCGAACCTCGTAGGTCAACCAGAGTACGTTCCGCACCAGAGCGATACGGTAATCTTGTTCTGGAAGTCAAGATAGTGCAACCTATTTCTGGCACTGCAATTTAGGTCACATTGGTGTAAGGTGCATGAAGAAACTCCATGCTGATGGGCTTTTGGAATCACTTGATGCTCGCCAACCATGCCTCATGGGCAAGATGACTAAGACTCCGCTGTCCGGAACAATGGAGCGAGCCACTGACTTGTCGGAAATAATACATACCGATGTATGCGGTCCGATGAGTGTTGAGGCTCGCGGCGGGTATCGTTATTTTCTGACCTTCACAGATGATTTGAGTATATATGAGAATAGCTACTTAATGAAACACAAGTCTGAAATGTTTGAATAGTTCAAAGAATTTCAGAGTGAAGTGGAGAATCATCGTAACAAGAAAATAAAGTTTCTACGATCTGATCGCGGAGACGAAATATTTGAGTTGCTAGTTTGGCCTTCAATTAAAACAATGTGGAATAGTTTCACAAACTCATAACACCTGGAACACCATAGCATAATTGGGTGTCCGAACGTCATAACCGTACTTTATTAGATATGGTGTGATCTATGATGTCTCTTACCCATTTACCACTATCGTTTTGGGGTTATGCATTAGAGACAGTTGCATTCACATTAAATAGGACACCGTCTAAAAATCCGTTGAGATGACACCGTATGAACTGTGGCTTAGCAAGAAACCTAAGTTGTTATTTCTTAAAGTTTGGGGCTGCAATGCTTATGTGAAAAAGTTTCAGCGTGATAAGCTCAAACCCAAATAGGAGAAGTGTGTCTTCATAGGATACCCAAAAGAAACTGTTGGGTACACCTTCTATCACACATCCGAAGGCAAGATCTTTGTTACTAAGAGTGGATCCTTTCTAGAGAAGGAGTTTCTCTCGAAAGAAGTGGGTGGGAGGAAAGTAGAACTTGATGAGGTAATTGTACCATCTCCTGAATTAGAAAGTAGTTCATCACAGAAACCAGTTCCAGTGATGCCTACACAAATTAGTGAGGAAGTTAATGATGATGATCATGAAACTTCAGATCAAGTTACTACCGAACCTCGTAGGTCAACCAGAGTACATTCCGCACCAGAGCGGTACGGTAATCTTGTTCTGGAAGTCACGATAGTGCAACCTATTTCTGGCACTGCAATTTAGGTCATATTGGTGTAATGTGCATGAAGAAACTCCATGCTGATGGGATTTTGGAATCACTTAATGCTGGTGAACCATGCCTCATGGGCAAGATGACTAAGACTCCGCTGTCCGGAACAATGGAGCGAGCCACTGACTTGTTGGAAATAATACATACCGATGTATGCGGTCCGATGAGTGTTGAGGCTTGCGGCGGGTATCGTTATTTTCTGACCTTCATAGATGATTTGAGTATATATGAGTATAGCTACTTAATGAAACACAAGTCTGAAACGTTTGAAAAGTTCAAAGAATTTCAGAGTGAAGTGGAGAATCATCGTAACAAGAAAATAAAGTTTCTATGATCTGATCGCGGAGACGAAATATTTGAGTTGCTAGTTTGGCCTTCAATTAAAACAATGTGGAATAGTTTCACAAACTCATAACACCTGGAACACCATAGCATAATTGGGTGTCCGAATGTCATAACCGTACTTTATTAGATATGGTGTGATCTATGATGTCTCTTACCCATTTACCACTATCGTTTTGGGGTTATGCATTAGAGACAGTTGCATTCACATTAAATAGGGCACCGTCTAAAAATCCGTTGAGATGACACCGTATGAACTGTCGCTTAGCTAGAAACCTAAGTTGTTATTTCTTAAAGTTTGGGGCTGCAATGCTTATGTGAAAAAGTTTTGGCGTGATATGCTCAAACCCAAATAGGAGAAGTGTGTCTTCATAGGATACCCAAAAGAAACTGTTGGGTACACCTTCTATCACACATCCGAAGGCAAGATCTTTGTTACTAAGAGTGGATCCTTTCTAGAGAAGGAGTTTCTCTCGAAAGAAGTGGGTGGGAGGAAAGTAGAACTTGATGAGGTAATTGTACCATCTCCTGAATTAGAAAGTAGTTCATCACAGAAACCAGTTCCAGTGATGCCTACACAAATTAGTGAGGAAGTTAATGATGATGATCATGAAACTTCAGATCAAGTTACTACCGAACCACGTAGGTCAACCAGAGTACGTTCCGCACCAGAGCGGTACGGTAATCTTGTTCTGGAAGTCACAATAGTGCAACCTATTTCTGGCACTGCAATTTAGGTCATATTGGTGTAAGGTGCATGAAGAAACTCCATGCTGATGGGCTCTTGGAATCACTTGATGCTCGCGAACCATGCCTCATGGGCAAGATGACTAAGACTCCGCTGTCCGGAACAATGGAGCGAGCCACTAACTTGTTGGAAATAATACATACCGATGTATGCGGTCTGATGAGTGTTGAGGCTCGCGGCGGGTATCGTTATTTTCTGACCTTCACAGATGATTTGAGTATATATGAGTATAGCTACTTAATGAAACACAAGTCTGAAACATTTGAAAAGTTCAAAGAATTTCAGAGTGAAGTGGAGGATCATCGTAACAAGAAAATAAAGTTTCTATGATCTGATCGCGGAGACGAAATATTTGAGTTGCTAGTTTGGCCTTCAATTAAAACAATGTGGAATAGTTTCACAAACTCATACCACCTGGAACACCATAGCATAATTGGGTGTCCGAATGTCATAACCGTACTTTATTAGATATGGTGTGATCTATGATGTCTCTTACCGATTTACCACTATCGTTTTGGGGTTATGCATTAGAGACAGTTGCATTCACATTAAATAGGGCACCGTCTAAAAATCCGTTGAGATGACACCGTATGAACTGTCTCTTAGCAAGAAACCTAAGTTGTTATTTCTTAAAGTTTGGGGCTGCAATGCTTATGTGAAAAAGTTTCGGGGTGATAAGCTCAAACCCAAATAGGAGAAGTGTGTCTTCATAGGATAACCAAAAGAAACTGTTGGGTACACCTTCTATCACACATCCGAAGGCAAGATCTTTGTTACTAAGAGTGGATCCTTTCTAGAGAAGGAGTTTCTCTCGAAAGCAGTGGGTGGGAATAAAGTAGAACTTGATGAGGTAATTGTACCATCTCCTAAATTAGAAAGTAGTTCATCACAGAAACCAGTTCCAGTGATGCCTACACAAATTAGTGAGGAAGTTAATGATGATGATCATGAAACTTCAGATCAAGTTACTACTGAACCACGTAGGTTAACCAGAGTACGTTCCGCACCAGAGCGGTACGGTAATCTTGTTCTGGAAGTCACGATAGTGCAACCTATTTCTGGCAATGCAATTTAGGTCATATTGGTGAAAGGTGCATGAAGAAACTCCATGCTGATGGGCTTTTGGAATCACTTGATGCTCGCGAACCATGCCTCATGGGCAAGATGACTAAGACTCCGCTGTCCGGAACAATGGAGCGAGCCACTGACTTGTTGGAAATAATACATACCGATGTATGCGGTCCGATGAGTGTTGAGGCTCGCGGCGGGTATAGTTATTTGCTGACCTTCACAGATGATTTGAGCAGATATGAGTATAGCTACTTAATGAAACACAAGTCTGAAATGTTTGAAAAGTTCAAAGAATTTCAGAGTGAAGTGGAGAATCATCGTAACAAGAAAATAAAGTTTCTACGATCTGATCGCGGAGACGAAATATTTGAGTTGCGAGTTTGGCCTTCAATTAAAACAATGTGGAATAGTTTCACAAACTCATACCACCTGGAACACCATAGCATAATTGGGTGTCCGAACGTCATAACCGTACTTTATTAGATATGGTGTGATCTATGATGTGTCTTACCGATTTACCACGATCGTTTTGGGGTTATGCATTAGAGATAGTTGCATTCACATTAAATAGGGCACCGTCTAAAAATCCGTTGAGATGACACCGTATGAACTGTGGCTTAACAAGAAACCTAAGTTGTTATTTCTTAAAGTTTGGGGCTGCCATGCTTATGTGAAAAAGTTTCGGCGTGATAAGCTCAAACCCAAATAGGAGAAGTGTGTCTTCATAGGATACCCTAAAGAAACTGTTGGGTACACCTTCTATCACACATCCGAAGGCAAGATCTTTGTTGCTAAGAGTGGATCCTTTCTAGAGAAGGAGTTTCTCTTGAAAGAAGTGAGTGGGAGGAAAGTAGAATTTGATGAGGTAATTGTACCTTCTCCTGAATTAGAAAGTAGTTCATCACAGAAATCAGTTTCAGTGATGCCTACACAAATTAGTGAGGAAGTTGATGATGATGATCATGAAACTTCAGATCAAGTTACTATCGAACCTCGTAGGTCAACCAGAGTACGTTCCGCACCAGAGCGTATGGTAATCTTGTTCTGGAAGTCACGATAGTGCAACCTATTTGTGGCACTGCAATTTAGGTCATATTGGTGTAAGGTGCATGAAGAAACTCCATGCTGATGGTCTTTTGGAATCACTCGATGCTCGCGAACCATGCCTCATGGGCAAGATGATTAAGACTCCACTCTCCGAAACAATGGAGCGAGCCACTGACTTATTGGAAATAATACATACCGATGTATGCGGTCCGATGAGTGTTGAGGCTCGCGGCGTGTATCGTTATTTTCTGACCTTCACAGATGATTTGAGCAGATATGAGTATAGCTACTTAATGAAACACAAGTCTGAAACGTTTGAAAAGTTCAAAGAATTTCAGAGTGAAGTGGAGAATCATCATAACAAGAAAATAAAGTTTCTACGATCTGATCGTGGAGACGAAATATTTGAGTTGCGAGTTTGGCCTTCAATTAAAACAATGTGGAATAGTTTCACAAACTCATACCACCTGGAACACCATAGCATAATTGGGTGTCCGAACGTCATAACCAGACCTTATTAGATATGGTGTGATCTATGATGTCTCTTACTGATTCACCACTATCGTTTTGGGGTTATGCATTAGAGACAGTTGCATTCACATTAAATAGGGAACCATCTAAAAATCCGTTGAGATGACACCGTATGAACTGTGGCTTAGCAAGAAACCTAAGTTGTTATTTCTTAAAGTTTGGGGCCGCGATGCTTATGTGAAAAAGTTTCAGCGTGATAAGCTCAAAGCCAAATAGGAGAAGTGTGTCTTCATAGGATACCCAAAACAAACTGTTGGGTACACCTTCTATCACACATCCGAAGGCAAGATCTTTGTTGCTAAGAGTGGATCCTTTCTAGAGAAGGAGTTTGTCTTGAAAGAAGTGAGTGGGAGGAAAGTAGAACCTGATGAGGTAATTGTACCTTCTCCTGAATTAGAAAGTAGTTCATCTCAAAATCAGTTCCAGTGATGCCTACACAAATTAGTGAGGAAGTTAATGATGATGATCATGAAACTTCAGATCAAGTTACTACCGAACCTCGTAGGTCAACCAGAGTACGTTTCGCCCCACAGCGGTACGGTAATTCTGTTCTAGAAGTCACGATAGTGCAACCTATTTGTGGCACTGCAATTTAGGTCATATTGGTGTAAGGTGCATGAAGAAACTCCATGCTGATGGTCTTTTGGAATCACTTGATGCTCGTGAACCATGCCTCATGGGCAAGATGACTAAGACTCCGCTGTCCAGAACAATGGAGCGAGCCACTGACTTACTAGAAACAATACATACCGATGTATGCGGTCCGATGAGTGTTGAGGCTCGTGGCAGGTATCGTTATTTTCTGACCTTCACAGATGATTTGAGTAGATATGAGTATAGCTACTTAATGAAACACAAGTCTGAAACGTTTGAAAAGTTCAAAGAACTTCAGAGTGAAGTGGAGAATCATTGTAACAAGAAAATAAAGTTTCTACGATCTGATCGTGGAGACGAAATATTTGAGTTGCGAGTTTGGCCTTCAATTAAAACAATGTGGAATAGTTTCACAAACTCATACCACCTGGAACACCATAGCATAATTGGGTGTCCAAACGTCATAACCGTACTTTATTAGATATGGTGCGATCTATGATATCTCTTACTGATTTACCACTATCGTTTTGGGGTTATGCATTAGAGGCAGTTGCATTCACATTAAATAGGGCACCGTCTAAAAATCCGTTGAGATGACACAGTATGAACTGTGGCTTAGCAAGAAACCTAAGTTGTTATTTCTTAAAGTTTGGGGCTGCGATGCTTATGTGAAAAAGTTTCGGTGTGATAAGCTCAAACCCAAATAGGAGAAGTGTGTCTTCATAGGATACCCAAAATAAACTGTTGGGTACACCTTCTATCACACATCCGAAGGCAAGATCTTTGTTTCTAAGATTGGATCCTTTCTAGAGAAGGAGTTTCTCTCGAAAGAAGTGAGTGGGAGGAAAGTAGAACTTGATGAGGTAATTGTACCTTATCCTGAATTAGAAAGTAGTTCATCACAGAAATCAGTTCCAGTGATGCCTACACAATTAGTGAGGAAGTTAATGATGATGATCATGAAACTTCAGATCAAGTTACTACCGAACCTCGTAGGTCAACCAGAGTATGTTCCGCACTAGAGCGGTACGGAATATTGTTCTGGAAGCAATGATGAGCCTAGATTCCGTGAAATGGCTTAAGGCCATGAAATCTGAGATGGGATCCATGTATGAGAACAAAGTATGGACTTTGATTGACTTGCCCGATGATCAGTGAGCCATTCAGAATAAATGGATATTCAAGAGGAAGACGGACGCTGATAGTAGTATTACTATCTACAAAGGTCAAATTGTCGGAAAAGGTTTTTGACAAGTTAAAGGTGTTGACTACGATGAGATTTTCTCACTCGTGTCGATGCTTAAATGTCTGTCGATCCATCTATGGACTGGTGCAAGCATCTCGGAGTTGGAATATACGCTTTGATGAGTCGGTCAAAGCATATTGTTTTATACAGACTTGCGGTGAAGTCTGTATTTACAAGAAAGTGAGTGGGAGCACTACAGCCTTTCTGATAAGTATATGTGAATGACATATTGTTGATCAGAAATGATGTAGAATTTTTTGGAAAGCATAAAGGAGTGTTTGAAAGGAGTTTTTCAAGGAAATACCTCGGTAAAGCTTCTTACATATTGAGCATCAAGAACTATAGATATAGATCAAGACGCTTGATAAGTTTTTTTAATGAGTACATACCTTGACAAGATTTTGAAGGAGTTCAAAATGGATCAGTCAAAGAAGGAGTTCTTGTCTGTGTTGCAAGGTGTGAAGTTGAGTAAAGACTCAAAAACCCGACCATGGCAGAAAATAGAAAGAGAATGAAAAGTCATTCCCTATGCCTCAGTTGTAGGTTCTATAAAGTATGCTATGTTGTATACCAGACCTATTTTATACCTTTGCATGATTTTGGCAAGGGAGTACAATAGTGATCTAGGAGTAGATCACTGGACAGCGGTCAAAATTATCCTTAGAGGGCTAAGGAAATATTTCTCGGTTATGGAGGTGATAAAAGAGTTCGTCATAAAGAGTTACGTCGATGCAAGCTTTTGACACCGATCTAGATGACTCTAAGTCTCGATCTAGATACATATTGAAGGTGGGAGCAATTAGCTAGAGTATCTCCATGCAGAGCATTGTAGACATAGAAAATTTGCAAAGTACATACGGCTCTGAATGTGACGGACCCATTGACTAAACTTCTCTCACGAGCAAAACATGATCACACCTTAGTACTCTTTGGGTTTTAACCTTATGGCGATGTGAACTAGATTATTAACTCTAGTAAACCCTTTGGGTGTTGGTCACATGGTGATGTGAACTATTGGTGTTAAATCACATGGAGATGTGAACTAGATTATTGACTCTAGTGCAAGTGGGAGATTGAAGGAAATATTTCCTAGAGGCAATAATAAAGTTGTTATTTATATTTCCTTGTATCATGACAAATGTTTATTATTCATGCTAGAATTGCATTAACCGGAAACTTAGTACATGTCTGAATACATAGACAAACAGAGTATCCCTACTATGCCTCTACTAGACTAGCTCCTTAACGAAAGATGGTTAAGTTTCCTAGCCATAGACACATGTTGTCATTTGATAAATGGGATCACATCATGAGAGAATGATGTGATGGACAAGACCCATCCGTTAGCTTAGCACTATGATCGTTTAGTTTATTGCTATTGCTTTCTTCATGACTTATACATGTTCCTATGACTATGAGATTATGCAACTCCCGAATACCGGAGGAACACTTAGTGTGCTATCAAACTTGACAACATAACTGGGTGATTATAAAGATGCTCTACAGGTGTCTCCGATGGTATTTGTTGAGTTGGGATAGATCGAGAATAGGATTTGTCACTCCGATTGTTGGAGAGGTATCTCTGGGCCCTCTCGGTAATGCACATCACTATAAGCCTTGCAAGCAATGTGACTAATGAGTTAGTCACGCGATTATGCATTACGGAATTAGGAAAGAGAATTTTCGGTGACGAGATTGAACTAGGTATGATGATACCTACGATCGAATCTCGGGAAAGTAACATACTAATGACAAAGGGAATAACGTATGTTGTTATGTGGTTTGACCGATAAAGATCTTCGTAGAATATGTAGGAGACAATATGAGCATCCAGGTTCTGCTATTGTTTATTGACCGGAGATGTGTCTCGGTCATGTCTACATAGTTCTCGAACCCGTAGGGTCCACACGCTTAACGTTCGATGATGATTTGTGGTATGAGTTATGTGATTTGATGTACCGAACATTGTTCGGAGTCCCGGATGAGATCACAGACATGATGAGAAGTCTCGAAATGGTCGAGACATAAAGATTGATATATTGGAAGGTTATATTCGGACATCAGAAAGGTTCCGAGTGATTCGGGAATTTTTCAGAGTACCAGAGAGTTACGTGAATTCGCTGGGGGAAGTATTGGGCCTTCATGGGACTTAGTGGAAAGGAGGGAAGGGCTAGAAGGGGAGGCTGTGCACGCTCCCCCATGGGCTGGTTCGAATTGGACTAGGGAGGGGGTGGCGCCCCCCTCTTTCCTTCGGGAGGTCCTATTCGGCGTTGTAGGCGCCCAAACCTAGAAATGGCGCCTATAGCGCGTCCTCTGTGGGATTTTTAAGCGCGGCCCAGGAAGAGCTACGGTCGCGAAAAATCAATGCCAAACATATGCGCCATGAGGAATCGATCTCACGCCGCGCAAACCTCTCGCTGCTTAGCTTAACCACTAGGCCACCTGATTGCTAGTGAACAAAACCAACGCGAAATGTTTTAGAACTAATGCAGCCACTCTATTTATTATTCAACCATTTACTACACGACTTAGAAAACAATTTGGAAAATGTCTGTTTTCTTTAATGAAAAACAGTTCATTAAAATTTTAAAATAATCATGAATTCCAAAAGAGTTCATCGACTTTGAAAAAGAACTTCATCAACCTTTGAAAATTTCATTGAATTTGAAAGAAATTCATCGGATTTGAAACAGTTCACCAATTTTGAAGAAATTTCGTCGATTTTGAAAAAAGTTCACCAATTCTGAAAAAGGTTCATTCCATTTGAAAAAGTTCACCAATTTTGAAGAAAAGTTCGTCGATTTTGAAAAAAGTTCACCAATTCTGAAAAAGGTTCATTCCATTTGAAAAAGTTCACCAATTTTGAAGAAAAGTTCGTCGATTTTGAAAAAAATTCACCAATTCTGAAAAAGGTTCATTCCATTTGAAAAAGTTCATCGATTTTGAAAAAAAAAAGTTCACCTGATTTTGAAAAAAGTTCAATCAATTTGAAATGAGTTCAGCGGATCTGAAAAAAGTTCATTGTATTTGAAAAAAGTGCATCGGTTAGGAAGAAAAGTCCACGAATCAGGAAAACCGCGCATTTGAGGGACATATAGAAGGAAAAGGAAAAGAAGTAGAAAAAAGAATAAAACAAACTGGACAACAGATAAATAGAGGAAGGAAGAAATAATTCACAAGTGGTTTAGTGGTTTGGCGGTGTCGCGTGCCCTTAGGAACGTTCGGGTCGTGAGTTCGATCCCCAAGCGGGCAGCATCTTTTGGAATTTATTGGTACACCAACGATGCAAGTTGCTAACAATAATGGGCCGAGCCCAGCTAACGTGTTGCAGGCGCCAGTTTGCAGAAATAGCTGTAACCGGCGCCTGCAACGCCACATAGGAAATGCCCTTTCCTTCTCCCTCTCCTCTCCTTCCTTCTTATCATACATGGACTAGGAAAGGGGGAAACCTACTCCTACTAGGAGTAGGAATCCCCCCTTTGGGCACGCCCCTTGTGGCTGGCCCTCCTCCTCCCCTCCTTTATATACAGGGGAGGGGCACCACATAGACAAACAAGTTGATTGTTTAGCCGTGTGCGGTGCCCCCCCCCCCCCCACAGATTTCCACCTCAGCCATATCGTTGCAGTGCTTAGGCGAAGCCCTGCACCGGTAGCATCATAATCACCGTCACCACGCCATCATGCTGACGAAACTCTCCCTCGACCTCAGCTAGATCTAGAGTTCATGGGACGTCACCGAGCTGAACGTGTGCAGATCGCGGAGGTGTCGTACCTTCGGTGCTAGGATCAGTCAGATCGTGAAGACATACGACTACGTCAAGCGCGTTGTCATAACGCTTCCGCTTTAGGTCTACGAGGTTACGTGGACAACACTCTCCCCTCTCGTTGCTATGCATCACCTAGAGAGATCTTGCATGTGCGTAGGAATTTTTTTGAAATTACTGTGTTCCACAACACTCTGCACGGACGAGAGCACTACCCGGTTCAAGTCGAGGACGTCCGGTTCCGCCTGCAGGAGGGCCTCAATGGCAGCGGCGTCCGTGCGCTCCGCATCGAGTTGAGCCTCCGCCGCCCAATTCAAGTCCAGGACATCCGGTTCCGCCTGTAGGAGGGCCTCGATGGCAGCGCATCCACGCGCTCTGCATCGAGTTGAGCCTCCACCGCCTGGTTCAAGTCTAGGACATTCGGTTCCGCCTGCAGGAGGGCTTCGATGGCAGTGGCATCCATGCGCTCCATGTCAAGTTGAGCCTTCGCCGCCTGGTTCATATCCACGACATCCGGTTCCGCCTGCAGGAGAGCCTAGATGGCAGCGGCATGCGCGCGCTCCGCGTCGAGTTGAGCCTTTGCCTCCTGGTCCTCCTTTAGTATCGCTAGGTTGAACCGCCGGTCCGCCTGCACCATGGGGGACCCGGACGCCGGCACGAAGTTGACGTCCATCGTCTCATACCCATCGGAGGCCTTCTACGCCGCGACCTCCGCCATGAACATTGGATCGACTTCCTCCTACTCATAGCTTGGCTCCAGAGAACACGAGGATTGGCCCGCCACAAAGCGAGCTTGGGAACGGAGGTCTGTGGCGCCGACCGCCGCCGCGATTTCTGTACGGCGCTCCGGCGTTAGTATCTTGTAGTACATGATCTTGCGGCGCACCATGTCTTTCCGACGAACTAGCGGGCGCTTGATGCGGGATAGGGGATCGAAAGGTGGGGGGATGGGCTGGAGAGGAGGTGTGGTTTTGGGGCAGTTGCCGGCGTAGGCCAAGCAGCGAAGGTTCTGGTGTGAATAGTGGTTCCTATGACGACCGGTCAATCGGTTTTGACTATACATCGCCCTTGTCGCGTTCGTGTTGCACCCGGCACGCTGGACCCTCCACGTCGTTCACCGAATGGAATGCGCTTCATCTTGCATTTTCGCTCGCTTGTGGGACCGCAGTTGAGAGCAAACCGACGTCCCTCCCCCTCCCCCGCCCATGTCATTTATACTACCACTCCCTCCGTTTTATGCGGAGTAAATAAAAACAGAGGGAGTATACTACGGATGAGGATCCCTTGACATGGCTTAACCCATTGACAAACTGACATGCGAGGCCTAGCAAGCATGGGGTCCGTCAGTAAGTGACCGAAAGGGAGGGTAAGGCAGGGATACCTATGTCAAAGGATCCACTTCCACTACTACTCCCTCCTTCCATCTACAAGGCCTAATGCATTTTTGAGGCTAACTTTGACCAAATGTTAGAGTGATAATATATGACATGCAACTTACACAAAGCATACGGTCAAATTCGCATGTGGAAGGAGCTTACAATGATATAATTTTCACATTATACATCTCATGTACTATTAATCTTGTCAATAGTCAAAGGAGGTTTTGAAAAACACATTAGAGCATGGTTAATAATATAGCCAGCCAACGGCTATAAGGAACTGCCATGTCATCTATAGCCATCATCTATATGCACTCACACAATAGTGTGGGCTATAAGGTTGGCTATTTCCCGCAAAAAAATATATAAGGTTGGCTATTGTATTAGTACTTTTTCCAATCTCCTCTCTATCTCTTTCTTCATATTTATTGTATTTACCTAGGAATGTGTAGATAGCTAGGCTGTTGCCTGAGAGCTCACTCCCCTTACTTTTTCACATCTGTCTCCTTCACATAGGCACAAGTTCCATGTAATTTGGCTCATAGAATGTCTATTAGGTTGGCTCTAAGCATTTAATATTTGCATGAGCAAGGTATATGATTGGAAGAGAGTTGCATGCATACTATTTTTTCTTGATCTATGTGTTATAGCCGGGCTGTAGAATATAAGAGCCCGCTTCACTCTCTCTCCTCGCTTCTCACTCCTCCAAGTAGGATTTTAATGACATGACAAGCCTTATAGCCTGCTGACTAGGCCTTATTAGACTTGCTCTTAGGCCCTATATAAATGGAAGGAGGGAGTACTATGAGCACTACATACTCTACTATAGATGTTGTTAGTACCCCACTAGTACTATTGGAAAGGGAGCTTAAAAAAAGTTACTATTGGACGGGCTATACGTGGCGAAATTGTAGTAGGAAGAGCATGCGCGAGAACAAGCACATTCACGTGGTTGAAAACAAATTGGAAACCATCTCTGTTTGAATACAAATCTAGGAGTACGTACGAATCTAACAATATTGATTGGGCGTTGTTGAATGTTGATACATTTTTCTGTAAGTTTGATCAAAGTAGAGATACTTTGACTACACATAAACTTATATGTAAACTAGAAAGGATCAGAGGGAGTATATTGTACGTTCAAAAGCGAAACAAACATTGAATACCCTTTATATATGATTTGCGGATGCTATGATCACCGGTTCAAAATTTTGAATCCGCCTTAGGTATCACACATTCACCCACTCGTTTTCTCTCAATTTCATCCGAGGGTCCGGAGATCGATTGAAAGAGGACTAGAGTGGGTACAATACGTTCGTTTCGCTTACGAACGTGCAATATACTCCCTTTGATCCCCACAGACCCCCCCCCCCGCGGGTCATTTCTATCATAGAAATAGACCAAACCTTTATCTCCTTGCACGACACGCAATTGATCTCTCAACATCAATCAATCTAGTCAAGATGTGTCGGGGCATGAACCGAATGGGTTGTCAAAACTAAGACGGGAAGTGACACGTAGTGGAGGCAAAGTGAAACTTTAAACAAACTGTTTGTTTGTACGCATGTTGGACAAATTACAACAATGGAAATACAAGCATGGTCTTGGCCCACATGCGAATGATACTCGGTGGAATGTTCAAATGACGCATGCGGGGGGATGGACTCGACCGAAGGGCGGCATGATCGATGGAGAAGAGGGTTGGAGAGGAATGACAAATAAGCAACGCCACATGATTATACTTGAATGGCTCAAATAAACAATAAGTTGTCTCATTTTCCCTTCCGTCTTGGTCACGGAGTAAGATACTCCCTCTATTTTTATTTAGTCCGCATATTAGGTTTGACTGAAGTCAAACTTCATAAAATTGACCAAGTTTATAGAAAACTAGCAAGATGCCCGTGCCTTGCACGGAACATCAAGATCTTGTGGGAGAAAAGGATGAACAAGGGGAGGCCTTATCTGCAAATGTGGAGACGAGTGCGGGTAAATTGTCATAGTTTCCTTCCTATCCGTTAGATATAGATCGGACAACCTATATTGTAGGACGGCAGGCACACCATCATCACCAACTCTACTTTTTATGTACACTAGCAAGATGCCCGTGCGTTGCACGGAACATCAAGATGCATTTGTATGAGTAGTTTATCTTGTGGGAGAAAAGGATGAATGACGGAAGGCCTTATTTGCAAATGTGGAGAGGGGTCTGGGTATCCTTTTGCAAAATTGCCATAGTTTCCTTCATATCCGTCAGATATAAATCAGACGGACTCTTATAAAAAACATAGTTGGTGATGATGGTGTGCCTGCCATCCTGCAATATGGGCCGCCCAATTTATATCTGAAGGATAGGAAGGAAACTATGGCAATTTTGCAAAAAGGTACCCACACACCTCTCCACAATTGCAAATAAGGCCTTCCCTTGTTCATTCTTTTCTCTCACAAGATAAACTAGTCATACAAATGCATCTTGATGTTACATGCAACGCACGGGCATCTTGCTAGTAGGAGTAGAAATATGAACATTTACAATAGCAAATATATATGATGTGAAAGGATATTCAATAATGAATCTAATGGTATTGATTTGTTATTGTATATGTTATTATTTCTGTCTATGAACTTTGTCAAAGTTTACAAAGTTTGACTTTGAGCAAAGCTAAAACGTAGAGTAAATAAAAACAGAGGGATTACACAGGGACTAGTATAGTTACTACTACCGGAACATAGTAAGTTGGACCCCTAAATGCGGGCACAGACCGGGCACACCTCAATTATTCTTTCAAATAGTCGAACACCTACATTTAGCGCACCATCCGGCTACTTAATCAAGTGTTACGCTTCACTACTTGAAAAGGAAAAGGGTGGTACCGTACCCAAAACCACCACACTTGGTGCTAGGGTAACAACTTGGTATTGTACCACATTTGAACCAGGGAACAAAAACCACCTGTTCTGCGCCTAATGCGCAATGCGGAGCACTGACACTTGAATATGGCCGGGAAAACAAGGAAACCGACATGTGGGGCACACCTGTCTGGACGATGTGGTGCAGACTAGTCCAATGGAGGAGTTGGCCCATGACCTCCTCGCCACCAGCAACCGTTCATGTCGGTCGTGGGGGCCAACAACGTGGCGCAGCTCCAGCACCGCCTTTGGACAGGGCCACACGCTCATCGTCGCTGGACACGGTCGGTTTCAGTGTGCCGAGGGTGGCGTTAGCGTTGTGGCACGACCAACAGATCAACACCTGGTTCGTTGAGGATGCACGGGGAACTGAAGTGCGTGCGTACTGCGACGCATCCGCGGAGTGCTATAGCGCGGCCAACTGCATCCCCAGGACCTGAGACCATGTTGGGTCGTCTTGCTTTTTCAATGACATGTGGGGTCGCATTTGAGCAAAGGGCATCTCCAACGTTGCCTCAACCGCAGCTGATTACCTTGGCACACCAAAAACCCTCGTCACTCGCGCCATCGCGCGGTGAGTTCCCATCCGGCGCCAGCTGCACGCATTTATGTCGCCCGTCCGTATGCCGTCGTTAAGAGGCTCGGTGTATGAGGAACAAACTCTAGCAACTTAATGATGCACCCGGACGCTTTGGCCTCACCGGAATGTGCTACTTAAAACGAAAATGCCCAGCTAATCTCCACACCATAGTACATCGTCCTTCTACCTGGCACCACATCCACCATGACCATGAGCGCGAACGCTCGGTAGGAGAGATTTGTCTTTGGGGATGAAGCTCGAGGTTGCCACCCTCGCTCAAGTCGCAGCTCGCGATGCAATAGCAGCGTAGCCGGACACGGACGTGACTGCACAAGCGGTGTCCACGATGGATGCTTATGATGGGAGCACCTCAGCCACACATCCTACTTGCCGCCATCCAATGTTCGACACCACCGAGGTCGGGGACTCCTCCGAGGATGAGTAGGGCTTGGGAGGCGGCAGGGCATGGTGTGCCAATTGGCCGGTCTGTCTCCAATGTTCTACTCTTCCTCACCGGAGACCGCACCTTTGTCTTGAAACCCGCCCCCGTACATGGACATCGCAGATGGAGGACGTCGGTCGCTGCCGTAGAATAGGTTTAGGGTCGGGTTTCTTTTATTTTTCTGTCCTATAAAAGTTTGAAATGTAATGAAAATCTGCCGTGTTTGCATTAATCTCGGCCAGTGTATATGAAATTTCACAATAATATAGTTTATTGTAGGAGTACTAGCAAGATGCCCGTGCGTTGCACGGAACATCAAGATCTTGTGGGAGAAAAGGATGAATGAGGGAAGGCCTTATCTGCAAATGTGGAGAGGAGTGCGGGTAAATTGTCATAGTTTCCTTCCCATCTGTTAGATATAGATCGGATGGCCTATATTGCAGGATGGCAGGCACACCATCATCACTAACTCTGCTTTTTATTGAACCGAGACAAAGCTAACATGTGAAGTAAATAAACACATAGGGTCTACATACACAATTTATCTTAGGCACTCCAATAGTACGTCCACTACACATTCACACATTTCACATCTCTCTACATCTATGGGAACCTACGAAAGGGTTAACATAAATTGCGTCTCTCTCTCCTCCCTGATTTTCATGGTGGTGGGCCCCTCCCTCCCCCAAATCTACAATCAACAGCTCACATGTTTCACATTACGTTAATTACATAACTGGGATTGCGTAGGTGTAGCATTACTCGTCCAAAAAAACCAACTAAGCCAACCTCCTAGCATATCGTGCGGGAAAAGACCCAGCCATTCCGTTTTAGTCAGGCAGCACCAAGTTTTTTTTTGAGGGGGCGAAGTGCTACCTCTTGAGCACTGCGTTGGTTTTCCCTTGAAGAGGAAAGGCTAATGCAGCAAAGTAGCATAAGTATTTCCCTCAGTTTTTGAGAACCAAGGTATCAATCCAGTAGGAGGCCACACGCAAGTCCCTCGTACCTACACAAACAAATAAGAACCTCGCAACCAACGCGATAAAGGGATTGTCAATCCCTTCACGGTCACTTACGAGAGTGAGATCTGATAGAGATAATAGTGATAAGATAAATATTTTTGGTATTTTCATGATATAGATTGAAAGTAAAGATTGCAAAGTAAAATAGATTAGAAACTTATATAATGGAAAATAGACCCAGGTTTCACTAGTGGCTTCTCTCAAGATAGCATAAGTATTACGGTGGGTGAACAAATTACTGTTGAGCAATTGATAGAATAGCGAATAATTATGAGAATATCTAGGAATGATCATGTATATAGGCACACGTCCGTGACAAGTAGACCGACTCCTGCCTGCATCTACTACTATTACTCCACACATCGACTGCTATCCAGCATGCATCTAGAGTATTAAGTTCATAAGAACAGAGTAATGCATTAGGAAAGATGACATGATGTAGAGGGATAAACTCAAGCAATACGATATAAACCCCATCTTTCTATCCTCGATGGCAACAATATAATACGTGTCATTTCCCTTTCTATCACTGGGATCGAGCACAACAAGATTGAACCCAAAGCCAAGCACTTCTCCCATTGCAAGAAAGATCAATCTAGTAGGCCAAACTAAACTGATAATTCGAAGAGACTTGCAAAGATAACCAATCATGCATAAAAGATTTCAGAGAAGAATCAAATATTGTTCATAGATAGACTTGATCATAAACCCACAATTCATAGGATCTCGACAAACACACCGCAAAAAGAGTTACATCGAATAGATCTCCAAGAAGATCGAGGAGAACTTTGTATTGAGATTCAAAGAGTGAGAAGAAGCCATCTAGCTAATAACTATGGACCCGAAGGTCTGAAGTAAACTACTGACACATCATCAGAGGGTCCATGGAGTTGATGTAGAGGCCCTCCGTGATAGATGCCCCCTCCGGTGGAGCTCCGGAAAAGGCCCCAAGATGGGATCTCTATGGTACAGAAGGTTGCGGCAGTGGAAATAGGGTTTCATTGTGCTCCTGGATGTTTTTGGGGTATGTGAACATATATAGGAGTAAGAAGTAGGTCGGTTAAGCCACGAGGGGCCCACGAGGGGGGAGGGCATGCCCCCTGCCTCGTGGACACCGCGTTCTTTTCTTGACGTCCACTCCAAGTCCTCTCGATCATGTTTGTTCCAAAAATCACGCTCCCGAAGGTTTCATTCCGTTTGGACTCCATTTGATATTCCTTTTCTGCGAAACACTGAAATAGGCAAAAAATAGCAATTTGCACTGGGCCTTAGGTTAATAGGTTAGTCCCAAAAATAATATAAAAGTGTAAAATAATGCCCATTAACATCCAAAATAGATAATGTAATAGCATGTAACAATCAAAAATTATAGATACTTTGGAGACGTATCAAGCATCCCTAAGCTTAGTTCATGCTCGTCCTTGAGTAGGTAAATGATAAAAAACAGAATTTTTGATGGAATGCTTTCTAGCATGTTCTTCAATGTATTTTTCTCTATTGTGGCATGAATGTTCAGATCCGAAAGATTCAAGATAAAAGTTTATTGTTGACATAAAAATAGTAATACTCCAAGTATGCTAATCAAGAAATTATGTCTTATCAAAATAACATAGATAAAGAAAACTTATCCCTACAAAGTCATATAATTTGTCCATGCTTCATTTTTGTCACACAAAATGCTCTCATCATGCACAACCCCGATGACAAGCCAAGCAATTGTTTCATACTTAGCCTTTTCAAGCTCTTTCAACTTTTACGCAATATATGAGCGCGAGCCATGGACATAGCACTATGGGTGGAATAGAATATGATGATTGAGGTTGTGTGAGAAGACAAAAGGGAGAAAGTCTCACATTGACGCAGCTAATCAATGCGCTATGGAGATGCCCACCTATTGATATCAATGCAAGGAGTAGGGATTGCCATGCAACGGATGCACTAGACCTATAAATATATGAAAGCTCGTCAAAGAAACTAAGAGGGTGTGCATCCAACTTGCTTGCTCACGAATACCTAGGGCATTTGAGGAAGCCCATAATTGGAATATACAAGCCAAGTTCTATAATGAAAAATTCCCACTAGTATATGAAAGTGACCAAATAAGAGACTCTCTATCATGAAGATCATGGTGCTACTTTGAAGCACAAGTGTGGATAAAGGATAGTAACATTGTCCCTTCTCTCTTTTCTATCTTTTTTTTGTTTGGGCCCTCTTTTCTTTTTTATGGCCTATTTATTATTATTATTTTTCGTCCAGAGTCTCATCCCGACTTGTGGGGGAACCATAGTCTCCATCATCCTTTCCTCACATGGGACAATGCTCTAATGATGAGCATCACACTTTTATTTACTTACAACTCAAGGATTACAACTCGATACTTAGAACAATATATGACTCTATGTGAATGCCTCTGGCAGTGTACCGGGATTGCGACGAATCAAGAGTGACATGTATGAAAAATTAAGCATGGTGGCTTTGCCACAAATACTATGTCAACTACATGATCATGCAAAGCAATATGACAATGATGATGCGTGTCATAATAAATGGAACGGTGGAAAGTTGCATGGCAATATATCTCGGAATGGCTATGGAAATGCCATAATAGGTAGGTATGATGGCTGTTTTGAGGAAGATATAAGGAGGCTTATGTGTGATAGAGCGTATCATATCACGGGGTTTGGATGCACCGACGAAGTTTGCACCAACTCTCAAGGTGAGAAAGGGCACTGCATGGTACCGAAGAGGCTAGCAATGATGGAACAGTGAGAGTGCGTATAATCCATGGAGTCAACATTAGTCATAAATAACTGACATACTTATTGCAAAAATCAAGAAGTCATCAAAACCAAGCACTACGTGCATGCTCCTAGGGGGATAGATTGGTAGGAAAAGACCATCGCTCGTCCCCGACCGCCACTCATAAGGAAAGCAATCAAAGAACACACCATGGTTCAAATTTGCCACACAACGTTTACCATACGTGCATGATACGGGGCTTTCCAACTTCAACACATGTATTCATCAATTTCACAATTACTCAACTAGCACACCTCTAATATTACCACATTTATATCTCAAAACAACTATCAAGCATCCAACTTCTCTTATCATTTAAAATTTATAACCAAAGTAAATTACTATGCTGTTATAAAGGACTCTCAAAATGATATAACTGAAGCATGAGAGATCAATTATTTCTATAAAATATCACCACCGCCGTGCTCTAAAAGATATAAGCGAAGCACTAGAGCAAAAATTATCCAACTCAAAAGATATAAGTGAAGCACATAGAGTATTCTAATAAATTCCAATTCATTTGCGTCTCTCCCAAAAGGTATGTACAGAAAGGATGAATGTGGTAAACTAAAAATCAAAGACTCAAATCATACAAGACGCTCCAAGCAAAACACATAGCATGTGGCGAATAAAAATATAGCTCCAAGTAAAGTTATCGATCGACGAAGATGAAAGAGGGGATGCCTTCCGGGGCATCCCCAAGCTTAGGCTTTTGGCTTGTCCTTGTATTTTACCTTGGGGTGCCTTTGGCATCCCCAAGCTTAGGCTCTTGCCACTCCTTGTTCCATAATCCATCAAATCTTTACCCAAAACTAGAAAACTTCACAACACAAAACTTAAAAGAAAATCTCGTGAGCTCCGTTAGTAAAAGAAAACAAACCACCACTTCAAGGTACTGTAATGAACTCATTCTTTATTTATATTGGTGTTAAACCTACTGTATTCCAACGTTATATGGTTCATAAACTCTATTACTAGCCATAGATTCATCAAAATAAGCACACAACACACGAAAAACAGAATCTGTCAAAAACAGAACAATCTGTAGTAATCTGAAGGTTTCGAACACTTATGTAACCCAAAAATTCTAAAATAAATTTCTGGACGTGAGGAATTTACCTATTAATTATCTTCAAAAAGAATTAACTAAATATCACTCTCCAGTAAAAAATGGCAGCAAATCTCGTGAGCGCTAAAGTTTCTGTTTTTTACAGCAAGATCGCAAAGACTTTCCCCAAGTCTTCCAAAAGGTTCTACTTGGCACAAACACTAATTAAAAGCATAAAACCACATCTAAACAGAGGCTAGATGAATTATTTATTACTAAACATAATCAAAAATCAAGAAACAAAAATAATTTTGGGTTGCCTGCCAACAAGCGCTATCGTTTAACTCCCCTAGCTAGGCAAAAGCAAGGATAGATCTAGGTATTATCATCTTTGTTATGCAATCCATACGTGGTTCTCATAATAGATTCATAAGGTAATTAAATTTTCTTTCTAGGAAAGTGTTCCATGCCCTTCCTTAACGGAAATTGGAATCTAATATTCCCTTCCTTCATATCAAAATTGCACCAATCGTTCTATGGAAAGGTGTACCAAGAATAATAGGACATGTAGGATTGCAATCTATATCAAGGACAATGAAATCTACAGGCACATAATTCGTATTTGCAATAACAAGAACATCATTAATTCTTCCCATAGGTTTCTTAATGGTGGAATCCGCAAGATGCAAGTTTAAAGAACAATCATCAAATTCACAGAAACCAAGCAAATCACACAAAGTTTTAGGAATCTTGGAAACACTAGCACCCAAATCACATAAAGAAAAGCATTCATGATAGTTAATATTAATTTTTAATAGTAGGTTCCCACTCATCATGAAGTTTTCTAGGGATAGAAACTTCCAGTTCAAGCTTTTCTTTATAAGATTGCATTAAAGCATCAACAATATGTTTAGTAAAAGCTTTATTTTGACTATAAGCATGCGGAGAATTTAGCACGGATTGCAACAAGGAAATACAATCTATTAAATAAAAATTGTCATAATTAAATTCCTTGAAATCCAATATAGTGGGTTCATTTCTATTTAAAGTTTTGACCTCTTCCATCCCACTTTATCAATGTTTGCATCAAGAACTAAAAACTTCGAATCAATGGGACACCTTCTAACTAAAGTTGACTCATCTCTAGTCCCATCATTATCAAGATTCATATTGCAAAACAAAGATTTAATAGGGGACACATCAATAACTTTTAGATCCTCATCTTTATTATCATGGAAACTCGAAGAACACGCTTTCACAAAGCAATATTTTTTAGCATGCATCCTAGCAGTTCTTTCTTTGCACTCATCAATGGAAATTCTCATAGCTTTGAGAGACTCATTGATATCATGCTTCGTTGGAATAGATCTAAGTTTCAGAGAATCAACATCAAGAGAAATTCTATCCACGTTCCTAGCCAACTTGTCAATCTTAGACAATTTTCTTCAATCAAAGCATTGAAACTCTTTGCGAACTAAAAAATTCTTTAATATTAGATTCAAAATCAGAGGGAATCTTATTATCATTTCCATAAGAATTGTTGTAGGAATTACCATAATTATTAGAGGAATTACTAGGAAACGGTCTAGGATTAAAATTACCTCTATATGCGTTATTACCAAAATTGTTCCTACCAACAAAGTTCACATCCATAGATTCATTATTATTCTCAATCAAAGTAGACAAAGGCATATCATTAGGATCAAAAGAAACACTTTTATTGGCAAACAATTTCATAAGTTCATCCATCTTTCCACTCAAAACATTGATTTCTTCTATAGCATGCACCTTTTTATTAGTAGATCTTTCAGTATGCCATTGAGAATAATTAACCATGATATTATCTAGGAGTTTAGTAGCTTCTCCTAAAGTGATTTCCATAAAAGTGCCTCCCGCGGCCGAATCTAAAAGATTTCTAGAAGCAAAGTTCAATCCGGCATAATTTTTTTGTATAATCATCCAAAGATTCAAACCATGTGTAGGGCAATTACGTATCATTAATTTCATCCTCTCCCAAGCTTGTGCAACATGTTCATGATTAAGTTGCTTAAAATTCATAATATCGTTTCTAAGAGTGATGATCTTAGCGGGAGGAAAATACTTAGAGATAAAAGCATCTTTGCACTTATTCCATGAATCGATACTATTTTTAGGCAAAGACGAACCAAGTTTTAGCACGATCTCTAAGAGAAAATGGGAATAGGTTCAGTTTAACAATATCATTATCCACATATTTCTTATTTTGCATATCACACAAATCAACAAAGTTGTTTAGATGGGTAGCGGCATCTTGGCTAGGAAGGCCGGAAAACGGATCTTTCATGACAAAATTCAGCAAGGCAACATTAATTTCACAAGATTCAGCATCAGTAAGAGGAGCAATCGGAGTGCTAATAAAATCATTATTGTTGGTATTGGAAAGGTCACACAATTTAGTATTATCTTGAGCCATCGTGACGAGCAAGCAATCCAACACGCAAGAAAACAAGAAACAAACAAAAAGAGATGAACTAGAAAAGAGAAGAGGAACGGAAAATGAGGGCGAATAAAACGGCAAGGGTGAAGTGGGGGAGAGGAAAATGAGAGGCAAATGGCAAATAATGTAATACGAGGGATAAGAGTTTGTGATGGGTACTTGGTATGTCTTGACTTGTGCATAGACTTCCCGGCAACGGCGCCAAAAATCCTTCTTGCTACCTCTTGAGCACTGCATTGGTTTTCCTTTGAAGAGGAAAGGGTGATGCAGCAAAGTAGCGTAAGTATTTCCCTCAGTTTTTGAGAACCAAGGTATAAATCCAGTAAGAGGCCACACGCAAGTCCCTCGTACCTACACAAACAAATTTGAACCTCCCAACCAACGCGATAAAGGGGTTGTCAATCCCTTCACGGTCACTTACGAGAGTGAGATCTGATAGAGATAATAGTGATAAGATAAATATTTTTGGTATTTTTATGATATATATTGAAAGTAAAGATTGCAAAGTAAAATAGATTGGAAACTTATATGATGGAAAATAGACTCGGGGGCCATAGGTTTCACTAGTGGCTTCTGTAAAGATAACATAAGTATTACAGTTGGTGAACAAATTACTGTCAAGAAATTGATAGAAAAGCAAATAATTATGAGACTATCTAGGCATGGTCATGTATATAGGCATCACGTCCACAACAAGTAGACCGACTCCTGCCTGCATCTACTACTATTACTCCACACATCGACCACTATCCAGCATGCATCTAGAGTATTAAGTTCATAAGAACAGAGTAACACATTAGGTAAGATGACATGATGTAGAGGGATAAACTCAAGCAATCTAATATAAACCCCATCTTTTTATCCTCGATGGCAACAATACAATATGTGTCGTTTCCTTTCTGTCACTGGGATCGAGCACAACAAGATTGTACCCAAAGCTAAGCACTTCTCCCATTGCAAGAAAGATCAATATAGTAGGCCAAACCAAACTGATAATTCGAAGAGACTTGAAAAGATAACCAATCATGCATAAAAGATTTCAGAGAAGAATCAAATATTGTTCATAGATAGACTTGATCATAAACCCACAATTCATTGGATATCGACAAACACACCGCAAAAAGAGTTACATTGAATAGATCTCCAAGAAGATCAAGGAGAACTTTGTATTGAGATTCAAAGAGAGAAGAAGCCATCTAGCTAATAACTATGGACCCGAAGGTCTGAAGTAAACTACCCACACATCACCGGAGGGGCCATGGAGTTGATGTAGAGGCCCTCCGTGATCGATGCCCCCTTAGGCGGAGCTCCGGAAAAGGCCCCAAGATGGGATATCTTCGGTACATAAGGTTGCGGCGGTGGTAATTGGGTTTCGTGGTGCTCCTGGATGTTTTCGGGGTATGTGAACATATATAGGAGGAAGAAGTAGGTCGGTTGAGCCACGAGGGGCCCACGAGGGGGGAGGGCGCGGCCAAGGGGTAGGCACGCCCCCTGCCTTGTGCACACCTCGTTCGTTTCTTGACGTCCACTCCAAGTCCTCTGGATCACCTTTGTTCCAAAAATCCCGCTCCCGAAGGTTTCATTCGGTTTGAACTCCCTTTGATATTCCTTTTCTATGAAACACTGAAATAGGCAAAAAAAAACAACAATTTGCACTAGGCCTTGGGTTAACAGGTTAGTCCCAAAAATAATATACAAGTGTAAAATAAAGCCCATTAACATCCAAAACAGATAATATAATAGCATGGAATAATCAAAAATTATAGATACGTTGGAGACGTATCACGAAGCACCTAGTTTAAAAGGAAAAAAAGCAGTACACTCACAGCACCCCTTTCGCGGTCGCATTGCACCCCACACACGTTCGGTCCTACACACGACCCACGCAAACGGAACGTGCTTCAGCTAGCCTCTTCACTGACACGTGGGACTGCACTTGGAGAAACCGACCATGCACCAAACTCCCCCCGCCCACCGCGCGAAAATCCCCCCCCCCAATTCCCCCCAAATCCCAAATTCAACCGCCCTTCAGCCAACTAGCCAATAATATTCCCCAAACCCGCCTCCCCCTCATCCCCTCAACTCCATTCGCCCCGCCAAAGCGGCCCTCCCCGTCACGTTGATACATCAGCGCCGTGGTTCATGAGGGGATGCACGGCGATCCTCTTGCTCCCACAGTACGCTCTCGTAGACTACCATCCTCGAGCAGGTCGCCACCGCTAGCGACGTTCTTATGGAGGCGCACGGCGATCGGCGCCACCACCACTAGCGACGTTCGTGTGGAGACACACGACGGTCAGCTTCTCCCACGGTATGACATTCTAGACTGAGGCCATGTGCATGTCAGTGTAGCGCTGAATGTTAGCTGATAGACGCTGTTAATTTCACTATTTGTCGAAGTAGTTTACACTCAATATGCTCTGCTTAAGAAGCTTCATTGCCCTATTCTGCTCTCAATCTGCTTAGCTGAGATGGCATGCCAAGCCCGATTAGTTGCTAAAATATCCTACCATATATTTATTGTGATGTAGATTGCCAAGGTCTAGTAGCCAATCTGTTTGGTGAAATAGCTCTACATCGTTTTATACTCGATCTTTGTTGCTGCGATGGCTTTCGATAGTTCGATGGATGTGTGCTTGGCCTCATTGACTGCTGAAACAGCCTGCCATAATTTAGCACTCAAATATGTTTGCTGAATTAGCTTCAAATATAGTTCATTACTTAGATCTGCTCGTCCAAATATCTTGCCATAGCTTTAGACATCGACTTAGGTATTTTTTCTAGACATCATAAAGAGCATATATGTTTTTCCTGTAATATCTAGTAGAAGAACTAATTTGTATGTCTAATAGATGGACAGGATTTGGATAACTTCTGCTCGAAGATTCTCTGCTACATATGTCGAGGGGGTTGAAAACTTCATGAACTTTATCAGAGCTGAGTACGGTGGTCCGAAATCTAATGTATTCTGCCCATGTAGCAGTTGTATGAATTCAGTTACAACACCCCATTCAACTGTGCAAAATCACTAGGTGGGTTCATCATGGTGAAGTTGTGAATGTCTATGTTACTGACTATGTGGAAGCAGCAGATCACCATCTCGATCTGTCTGATGCTCAGGTGGAAGAGGAGGAGCAGGTGGTGGTGGCGGACCCAGTGAGTGTGACCAACATTGAAACAATGCTACGAAATGCTCGTGCATTTCATGAACTTTCACCTACAGAAGAAAAATGGTGGGCCCGCATGTTGGAACAATGCAACGTGGCTGTCACCCCAGGAAATAAGTTGTCAGTATTCTCAGCTATGGTCACCTTTCTTTAGGTGAAGACATCTGAGCGGATGACTGATACGTCTCCAACGTATCTATAATTTTTGATTGCTCCATGCTATATTATCTACTGTTTTGGATGTTTATGGGCTTTATTATACACTTTTATATCATTTTTGAGACTAACCTATTAACACAGAGCCCAGTGCCAGTTTCTGTTTTTACCTTGTTTTAGGGTTTCGAAGAAAAGGAAAACCAAACGGAGTCCAATTGACCTGAAACTTCACGGAACCCATTTTTGGAAGGAAAAAGCCCAGAAGACTTGAAGTGCATGTAAGGGAAGCTTCGAGGAGGCCAAAAGGTAGGGGGGTGTGCCCATCCCCTCTGGGCGCGCCCTCCACCCTCATGGGCCCCTCGTGGCCCCCCTAACGTACTTCTTCCGCCTATATATCTCCATATACCCTAAAAACATCCGAGAGCACAATAGATCGGGAGTTCCGCCGCCAGAAGCCTCTGTAGCCACCGAAAGCCAATCTAGACCCGTTCCGGCACCCTGCCGGAGGGGGCAATCCCGGTGCTCTCCATGACGAGGAGGGAGTAGTTCTCCCTTGGGGCTGAGGGTATGTACCAGTAGCTATGTGTTTGATCTCTCTCTCTCTCTCTCTCTCTCGTGTTCTTGAGGTGATACGATCTTGATGTATCGCGAGCTTTGCTATTATGTTTGGATCCTATGATGTTTCTCCCCCCCCCTCTACTCTCTTGTAATGGATTGAGTTTCCCCTTTGAAGTTATCTTATCGGATTGAGTCTTTAAAGATTTGAGAACACTTGATGTATGTCTTGCCCTGCGTATCTGTGGTGACAATGGGATACCACGTGATCCACTTTATGTATGGTTTGGTGATCAACTTGCGGGTTCCACCCATGAACCTATGCATAGGGGTTGGCACATGTTTTCGTCGTGATTCTCTGGTAGAACTTTCGGGCACTCTTTGAGGTCCTTTGTGTTGGTTGAATAGATGAATATGAGATTGTGTGTTGCATATCGTATAATTATACCCACGGATACTTGAGGTGACATTGGAGTATCTAGGTGACATTAGGGTTTTGGTTGATTTGTGTCTTAAGGTGTTATTCTAGTACGAACTCTAGGGATGTTTGGGAAATTTATAGGAATAGATCAACAGATTGATTGGAAAGAATAACTTTGAGGTGGTTTTGTACCCTACCATAATCTCTTCGTTTGTTCTCCGTTATTAGTGACTTTGGAGTGACTCTTTGTTGCATGTTGAGGGATAGTTATATGATCCAATTATGTTATTATTGTTGAGGGAACTTGCACTAGTGAAAGTATGAACCCTAGGCCTTGTTTCAATGCATTGCAATACCATTTATGCTCACTTTTATCATTAGTTACCTTGCTGTTTTTATATTTTCATATTACAAAAACTATTATGTACTATCCATATACCACTTGTATCACCATCTCTTCACCGAACTAGTGCACCTATACAATTTACCATTGTATTCAGTGTGTTGGGGACACAAGAGCCTCTTTGTTATTTGGTTGCAGGGTTTCTTGAGAGAGACCATCTTCATCCTACGCCTCCTACGGATTGATAAACCTTAGGTCATCCACTTGAGAGAAATTTGCTACTGTCCTGCAAACCTCTGCACTTGGAGGCCTAACAATGTCTACAAGAAGAAGGTTGTGTAGTAGACATCAATGACCAAAAAATCATTCGATGCAATATTGGCTGCTTTCCGCAAAGCTTTCCCAGATGCGTCTAAGCTGCCACACACCTACAGTAAAATGAAGAATTTCCTTCGTGCAGTTGGAATTGGATATGATAAGATCCATGTTTGTAAGAATAATTGTGTTCTGTTACAGAAGGATTATGCCAACTTAAGTGAATGCCTGAAATGCAAATCATCAAGATGGAAAGATGGCGATGTTGTGAAGAGGATTCCTCATAATGTTCTGAGACATTTTCCTATTACACCAAGATTGCAGAGGTTGTTTCATGATGCTGAAACAAAAGAGGATGTACTGTGGCATTCTAGGAACCAGGAGTACAGACTTCAGAATGTAACGAGCCATCCATCACATGGTAGTGAGTGGAAAAGCTTCAATCAGAAACAGAAAAAGTTTGCTGCTGACCCGAGAAACATTAGACTTGGCTTAGCTTCAGATGGATTCAACCCATTTGGCCACCAGAGCGCCACATATAGCATGTGGCCAATGCTTGTTATCCCTTACAACATGCCTCCAAATGTCTGCACCAAAGAATCAAACTACATGATGGCCTTGCTCATCCCAGGTCCAAAAAGTCCTGGAAAGGATTTTGATTTATTCATGGAGCCTCTTGTGGAGGAATTTCAACAGCTATGGAGGGGTGTTCTCAATCGAGACCTATATAGCAGGCCACCAGCTGATTTATTTTTGCATGCTGTTATAGTTTGGTTTTCCTGCTTTGGGCAATATGTCAGAGCGAATGACACATCGTTACAATGCATGTGTTCGTTGTGACAGGAATCTGCTGTCATATGCAATACTTAGCAAGATCTGTTACATTGGACACCGTCATTTCCTTTCCAAGGACAAGTCGCGCCCTACAAAATACTGAAGACATGTGTTCAATGCAAAGCATGAAAACCGCGATGCGCCAAAGAGGCTCACCGCCGATGAGTTGCAAGTGGAATTAGAGAAGGTCAAGCATATTACACTAGGAAACCATCCTGGTAATGGTAGCGGGAAAAGGAAGCATTACAGGGCAGAAGAGAGATTATTGTTTACCCGCAGGTCCACTTTGTGGGACTTGGACTATTGGAAAGATTTGGGTCTGCGGTATAATCTTGATGTGATGCACATCGAGAAAAATATACGTGTCAACATTATAGGCACACTTCTTAATATTGAAGGCAAGACGAAAGATACCTTAAAATCTAGGATTGATTTGACACACCTGGGTATCAAAAAGAATTTGCAGGTGGAAGATGAAGGTAAACCATGAGATATGGCACTAGCTGTGTACGTCTTGGACAAGGTAAAAAGAAAAGAATTCTACGAGGTCCTGTCACATGTGAGATTCCCACATGGATTTGCTTCCAACCCTGAAAGGAGAGCCAGTGAAGATGGAAACAAGGTACAAGGGTTGAAAACTCATGACTACCACGTCCTACTTCAAAGGGTTTTACCTGTTCTCCTTAGAGGATTGGGCCGCCCTGACTTATATAGAGCAGTTGCAGAGTTGGGACAATTCTTCAGGGAACTCTATAGTAGAAATATCAGGGTAGATTCTTTCGAGCATCTTAGAGACAAGATACCAACTATCCTATGCGACCTTGAGAAGATATACCCTCCAGCCTTCTTTGATGTGATGGTGCATTTGGCTATTCATCTACCTGATGAGGCACTACTTAGAGGTCCAGTACAGTATGGCTAGATGTACCCTATTGAAAGGCGGCTAGGCACTTTTCAAGGGCTATGTTAGGAACAGAGCTAGACCCCATTGCAGAGGCCTACATTGCTACAAAAGCGTTGACATTCTGCTCAAAATACATTGAAATAGCTGATCAGCTTAGCAAAGAGGTGGGTGAATACAATCCCAGGCTCAATGTTTTTGATTATTCTATTCGAGTTACAGGGAAGAGTCGACAAGAGGACAAACCTAAAGATTTGGACAAAATGGTTTGGTATGTGTTGAATAATTGTCCTGAGATACTACCTTATATCAAGTAAGTGCTGAGTACTCTAGCTTATACATCGTAATCTACTAAACTTGCAGCACATTCTTATATATTTAGATGTTTGATGTGATCACTATGTTGTGCACCATGTACAAAAAGGAGTTACTGCCGCAAAATCCAAGAAACATTGACAAACTGGTTATGGTAGGATTTGCGAAATGGTTCAAGAGCCATGTAAGCTTTTCAATTGCACTGTCAGTTTTTTTAATATATTAAGTACATAAGATGATCAACTTGTCTGTTTTCCAACCATAGGTTAAGAAGATGCGGGAGGATGGGCAGGCAGTTGATGATGCCCTTTACGCACTAGCAATGAGTCCTGATACTCGGGTAAGACATTATGAATCTTGCGTTGTTGGAGATGTGCGCTACAACACCCTTGCACGCGACGAAAGCAGGAAGACACAACACAGTGCCATCATGAGCACGGATACGTACGACAGAGAGACAACTAAAATGTATGCGAACATAACAGACATTGTTCAGTTGCAGTATATCTCCAATTTCAAGGATCATCGGTGTGTGGTTCTGTTGTGTTGTCATTGGCATAACCTGTTTTCTAGGATCGGAAAACCCAGAGCTGATGATTATTTCAAATCCATCAATGTCAAGGCGGCGTACCACACCAACAAGCCTTTTATTTTTGCAAATCAAGCAACACAGATATTTTTCTTGGAAGACACATTTGTACGTAGCGATGACTGGAGAGTATTGCAAAGGTTTGAGCAGAGGAATTCGTTTAATCAAGTTGCACAACAAGATGATGCTTACACTTCTCCTGATGTACAAGATTCCACAGATGTTCCTAATATCTTTGAGAACCATCACATCAATGACACTGGCGAAAAGATTGCCTGTCGTGCTGTGGACATATAAGAGTTGATCAAGAAGAAGCCAATGTTCGAGGACAATGAGGATGAAGAAGAAGATGACACTCTAGGGCATTATGATTCAGACTCATACACATGGCGAAGATGTTGACGCTGCTGCTGCGGATGATGATTAGATTGCTTTTGTCGTATTTGCCTCTCAGAAGACGTTTTTATCTACTATGTGAAATTGTGTTTGCTATGACAACTGAAACCTGATGAACGTGTTGTTTAGCATTTTGCTGTGAGAACATCACTTGTTATGTATGTTCATTTGTGTTTGGTGATTGTACAATGACTAAAACATGATGACGTTGTTGTTTAGTTCTACTCATATTTGGCTGTGAAACTTGAATTTGATGACATAGTTTGCTGTTGGACTGCAATTTGCTCAACGTCTTCGAATGGGAACAAAGCTGACTCAACAGGGCCTCTTCTAATTTATTCATTTATTACCAAAAGGGCCTATGCTATTTATTATTTATGAGCAAAAGGGGATACCCCTGATTTCTATTAATGTTGGACTACAATTTGCTGAACGTCTTCGAATGGGAACAA
This sequence comes from Triticum aestivum, assembly GCF_018294505.1. Classification (NCBI taxonomy): domain Eukaryota; kingdom Viridiplantae; phylum Streptophyta; class Magnoliopsida; order Poales; family Poaceae; genus Triticum; species Triticum aestivum. The sequence continues at coordinate 297,689,208 of NC_057803.1, read as the reverse complement.
AGCTGACTCAACAGGGCCTCTTCTAATTTATTCATTTATTACCAAAAGGGCCTATGCTATTTATTATTTATGAGGAAAAGGGGATACCCCTGATTTCTATTAATAGAAATCATTAGATGTTCACAACACTACGCCCATGCTGCTACACAGGTTTCATTCATTACTAGTTTCAGCAAAGTGCTCATGTCATAGCCACTGAATACATCATGAGTGCTACATAAACTTGAAATAAAGAGACGATCATCCTACAGAGCACATCGATTTTGCCGATTATCTTCACAAGCTCTTTCATCTCCTCATTGCCGTCAAGGTTGGTCAGTGGCTGTTGCTTGGCCATAATCAGAGGAACTGCATCTTTAACCTTCTGCTCTGCATCTTCCTCTTATGTCGTTCCTTCAATTACTTGTCCAACACCCCAACCTGCTGGTATTGGGATTCCTCGGCTAACCAAATAATCAGTGTAGTTGCGTTCCCCCACATCAGCAACTTCCCAGAAATACAAATCACATGAATCTGCTATCAGGACCCTGATTCTAAGTCACACTGATCTAGCCTATAACACCTCAGATCACTTTGTGGCCTCACGCACGGTATCCCCACGGGTGTCGCCTTACCATGGCCTAGGACCGTTTATGCCTTTTGGCTCACGTATATGATAGTGTCGCTAGCATCCATATGATAGAGAACCCGGGCCGACATGACTAGTCGTAAACCCAAAGTGGCACTGACATATGGGGACAGGCATACATGATTCAACATCGAGCATGTTGGTCAGCAGCATGTGAATCTGGGCTGTAGCACTAGGCTAACAGGACTTCGGTGAACCGGGCTGTAGCAGGCTAGGTAGGACTCTGGATGTCACCGCGTGACATTTCCCCGAAGGGACGGACACGGGAACAAAGTGAATCACATGCCGACCAGTCAAGTGTTCCGGAGCAGTAATGCTGGGCTAGCTGGACTCCGGTGAACCGGGCTGTAGCGGACTACTATGGCTCATGGGAGCACAAGACTACATTTCCCCATAAGAGAGGCTACCAAGGATAAACAACTAGGTTGTCGAATCCCGCACATACCAAGCATCTCAATAACATACACACAATATGCTCGATATGTGCAAATACAACATGGCATCACAACGAAACTCTACAACTCAAAGTATTTATTCATTAGGCTCCGAGGAGTGAGATATTACAAACATGGGTCTCATGACCCAACATTCAGAGCATACAAGTCAAAGCACATGCGGAAGCTTAACATGTCTGAGTACAGACATCTACAAATGAAAAAGGCTGAGAAGCCTGACTATCTACCAGATCCTGGCAAGGGCACAAGATCGTAGCTGAGGTATCAAGCTAAATGTTGAAGTCCACATGGGACTACTAGCGAGACTGATGTCTCTCTGCAAAACATAAAATAAGCAAACGTGAGTACACATGTACCCAGCAAGACTTACATCACAACTATCTACATATGCATCGGTATCAACAAAGGGGGGTGGTGGAGTTTAACTGCAGCAAGCCAGCTTTGACTCGGTGGCTATCCTAAACTATGACTGCAAGTAACTCTTTTGAGGTGGCGCACACGAATCCACATATTCACCATATCAATACACCACTATGGATCCGCTCCCGGCTTCCTACGAGAACGCCATCCATAGCACTCACGCTTATCTTGCGCATTTTAAAGTATCCACTTTCACTTGTCTATGAACTGTACAGGCAACCCAGAAGTCCTTTTCCGCGAACACGGCTGTTCGAATAGATGATGTTAACCCTGCAGGGGTGTACTTCTTCACACACGCTCTCGCCACTTACCACCATGTACACATCGTGTATCTTGGCAACCTTCAAGCGGAAGCCTGGTGAGGGAGTTGGCCACGACCTGACTAATCACACAAGTCTCTCGTCCAGGTTTATCGCCTATTCGGGTTCCATCCGCAAGGAGATACGGCCGGGGTGTCGCTCACGGCCCCAAACAATGTGAGCAGGGTTCCCAAGCCCACCATCCGGGTGCCACTTGGTACACTGTGTCACTGTGCCTAGTCTGTCCCAAGCCCACCTGTACCGGGTGCCACTTGGTAGACTACTAACACTACCTATAAACACCAAAAACTAGTTGCAACTCATGGACAGAGATCGAGTTGATTAATAAGTCGAGAGGGGTCGAGTTACCGGAACCCAATGTGTGGTAGTAACTATTCATGGATCACAAACAGAGAACTCAGTTCCTGAGGACGGCTGCAATGAGACAACCCACCATGTACTCCTACATGGCCTCTCACTGCTACCTTTACCAAATCGTGTTCACACACTTAGCTCTCAACGGTAGGACATGTTCACCACATTCCAATTTATTCCCGATGAATCAGACCTGACTCAACTCTAAGCAATAGCAGGCATGACAAAAATAAGCATGAATGAGTAGGCACATCAAGGCTCAAACAACTCCTGCTCATGCTAGTGGGTTCCATCTATTTACTGTGGCAATGACAGGTCATGCAGAGGAAAGGGATTCAACTACTGCAACATGTAACAGTTGAGTCGTTGTTGTCCTAATGTAGTAAAAGAGAGCAGGAGCGAGAGAGTGGGATTGTATCGGAATAAACAAGGGGGTTTTGCTTGCCTGGCACTTCCGAAGATAGTGTAACTCTTCATCGATGTCATCGAACTCTTCGTCGGAACATACGTCTATCAAGAGGGGACAACCACCGGCAACAAAGAGGAAACACAATCACTGCAATGTACAATATGATGCCTGATCATGACATGGCAATATGAGTGTATTGGGCTAATGCAACTACAACCAGAAGGTTTTGAGCTTATTTGAACCAAAGATTCAAATACAAACTCAAGTCATGGGTTCATATAAGTGCATTTACATGTTTGACCTAAACAGCAAGGTTAGGTTGCTCTAACATGCATGAAGCTAGAACAGATGGATAGATTGGATTTTTCTGATCATTTTTCATATATAACTTATTTCATTTGGAGTTACGGTTTATTTTCTATGATTTTTTGAAGTTTGCAACATTTTCTGTAATTTCCTATATAAGAATAAATCCAGTAAATGCTTTATTGCGTCAACATGACATCACGCTGATGTCAGCGGTAAACGAAGCGGTCCAGGTCAAACCTGACCAGTGGGGCCCACTGGTCAGTGACCCAATGATTAACAGAGCTAGTTAGCGGTTAAACTAAACTTAACTAAAAGTGTCAGCAGGCCTAGGCCCACATGTCATAGACTCAGGGGAGGTCAAACGGGGTCAACCCCATCGGAGTTGACCCGTGGCTCGTCACCGGTGAGGTTAGAGACGGCGAAGGGCTTCGGAAATCGCCCACGGGCGATGGTTTTGGGCGTGGGAAGGCTCTACGAAAAGCTGCTACTCGCGCACAGCTGATGGAGCAGACGGCGGGAGCTGGGGTGGCCGGAGACGACTGCGACGAGCTCAAAGGCGGCGGCCGGAGCTCTGAAGTTGGTGATTTCGGTGCTTCGGTGCATGGCAGAAGCAACATGTGACAGTTTTGGGGTCCTGGCATTGCACTGAGAACGGTGGTGTGCTCGGTCGCGGCCCTAGGTGACAGTGGCCACAGCGGCGACATGAACGGCGGCGAAGAGCTCTTGGTTCTGACGGCATCGATGTTAGAGGAAGGAAACGAGCTAGGGGAGAGGGGGGATCGACGCAGTGGCTCACAGCGGATCCGAAGGAGTCACCAGAGAGCTCGGGGATGCGATGAGGACGACGAATCAGTGACGACGATCTCAGGCGCCCGATGATGAACATGACAACGTCGGCGATGTTGCGGGGCTCCCTGGCTTGCGTGAGTAGGAGTGGAGCTTCAGGATGATTTGGCGGCGACGAGTGATACGTCGGGGAGGCGGGGAAACGGTGAGCGGCGGCGACGGGCACTCCCGGTGGTGGGAAGAGAGCAAGACAGGGGAGGGAGAGAGAGCAGCGAGTGAGGGAGAGGAGAGAGGGGTCTCGGAGCGTCTCCGTGGCGTCGTCTAGGCGCGTCGAGGGGAGCCAGGCAGGCAGCTGCGTGACAGCGCGCGCGGGCGCCGTGCACTGCTTCCCCTCTGCCTACTGGCGAGAGGAGGAAGACAAGGCTACCCCTGGTGGGCTGGGCCTGAACAGGAGTTGGGCCAGCTGCTGGGCCAGGTAAGGCCGGGTGGGTCTCTTTCTCTCTTCTCTGTCTTATTTCCTTCTGTTTTTACTATTTTCTATTTATTTCAATCTGTTTTGGTTTGTTTTAAATACCAAACCATTTTATAAAATCTGAAACTTCTTGTGGGCACTCACTGAATTATTCCAGAGGTTCACACCATGCTTCAAATTGTTTGAGACTATAAAACTATATATATATATATATCTCATTTTATAGCCCCAAATCAAATACATATTGGATTAATTCAAATGCCCAAAACAAATATTTCTGAGATACCAAAAATATTGGTTTTAATTTACCTCTTGCCAATATTCCCATAGATTAACAAGAACATTTTCTTGGGCTCATTTGAAAAGGATTTAATGTTGATCATTTTTAAAAGATTTCTGAGGCTTGAGAATCCCCTCAATTCAATTTCCTTGAATTTAAGATGATGCATGGATGCATATGCAATGACAAGCAAAGGCCAAAGCTAGGGCTGTGACAACTCACCCCCACTAAACAAGAATCTCGTCCCGAGATTTAAGACATGAGGTAAGAGGACAGAGGGGTCACAAAGCTAACACGATCTTCATGATCCGATTGCACTTCTCGAAGATGTTGATTCATTGCTCCAATTGATCTTGACGTCTTTGCTTTTGAGATCTTCATCCAACGTGATGATGACAGAAGGAAACTCTACAGGAATCGACCTTCTCAAAGACCGAGCACCTCATGATCAACTCATGGAGTGAGATGTTGAAACACCTCTTGAGCTGAGACACAAAAAACACATCGAGAGGGATGGAAGAAACAGATGATGAAGGTTCAAGTTGGTAGGCAAAAATTCCACGCTTGAGTAAGATGGTGCATGGTTTCAAAGTAGCGAGGAGATAGTTACCACGATTTCATAAGATGACACCTTAGGGAGGTGACTCATAGAGCTATTCCCTTAAGTGGAAAAAAGAATTACTTTTGATACAAAGATCATTGTAACTCTTTATACCAGCCTAAGGCAAATCACAATAATCGTTTGGCGGGGTAAGAAGGGATGGCATACCCAGATTGGAATGGATGATGTGGACTATTTTGTTGAAGACAACACAAGGGATGATTTTGCTTGCGCGTGCTCTCAAGAGCTTGAGCATTTCCATATTCTTCAAGGTTCTACCGACATCCGTGTCAAGGATCCCGGCAACACAACGTACTACCATGATGAATAGTGATGGATGATGCAGATGCAAAGGAAGATAACACCTTCTTAGATTTCACCTTAGTGAGGCCAAGGAAACAAAATCTGGGTGATTGACCGAGAGACATTTAGCACTCCGCTTCTAACGTTCTCCTTGATGTGCTACTGTAACTCAATTATAGATATGGTTTCGTACCTATGACATCAAGTAAAAGGTCAGACTTCGGGAGCACAAGAATCCATAAGGAATAACTATGGAAGTAAATCCTACGAAATCCTTATGGGGAGGTAGCCAACTTCCTCAATCAAAACACTAAAATAATAGGTCTTCCGGCTGGGTGTGTCGGCCACGACATCCACTTTACCGGTTACAAAGAGACCAACATTATAGTTCTTGGGAAATGTTCCAACCATCATATTTGCCTGAGATTCAGATCTGGTTGGTGTCAGGATATTCCAAACTCATCAAGTCTAGAGAGAAAAATGAAAGTTTGCAAGATGACGTTGCAGGATTCTCGGGAAATGGACTACGATGGTAAGCTCCAAAACATGAGCCAGTTCTGTTACAAACATGTGAACACGCTGTCCCAGACAAGCATGACAACGTAGTAGTCTTACAATGAGACACTACCGAGTTCAGGTGGGGAACCATCATTACAGATAACGAAGTCCTTGATTAAGCCCGGGTTAGCTCTTAAAAAGGAGCTTCTTCTCCTTGAACAAATCAATCAGTGGCTTGGTGTGCTAGGGACACATATAGAATGAAGGTTGCAAGTCTCCAGACCACAGAATACTTCGCACGTATGCACGACTGATTTGGGATGATTCCAGAGGAGGCAAAACAAACTTTCTCGATTTCACGGCGGCAACTTGCATCAAATGCACGTGAACTTCGAGGATGTCACTACTTTTGTTCAAACATAAATTTCATGAGGTAGCACGAAGAAGATGCTTTCAAAAGTTTCCAACACTAACTTATATGTTCAACATGAATCATGGACAAGATGAAAATGTTGTCAATGGGCTCAACGACAATTCATCCAGGCTTCCATATAGATGGAATTCCACAATTAAGTGAACACAGGGATAGCATCGGTCAGACCAAAAGATGTAATGGTTTATGCTCGAGGAATCAACCACGAGTAAGACAACATTACGATCATCATTGGTTCTGATTTGATTTGACGATAGCCCACACTCAAATCAAAGTTTTGGCAAGACAATAGATCCAACAACTAATCACAAGGACCAATCGATGAATATATCATCTTCCTTCAACACACACACACACACAAAGTTATCCCTTAACATGAACTAGGCCAGACAAGCTTTTATGTTCCAACTCTCCAATTTATTGTTCAGCTTGACCAACTAGCTCAGTGTATCCAACACATATTCTTGGAGAAGGGGTGGTTTGTAAGAAAACCAACCTGATCACGAACTCAACATAGCGGTCAGGTGACAACCTGGTAACACTTCTGAGAAGATATCCGGAAAATCATGAACCACCGATATGTTGCTAAGCTCGAGAACAATCTTGTTTTTCAAGGCAAGACGATATGATCAAAAGAACGAGGGATTGACACAATCATAACTCATTGATCGAAGAGTGCACCTGAAATATGGACTAGGTAGCACGATCAATCTTAGAATGATAGTTCAATAACCAGCATGCTAAGCATGAGAGTATTTTATACGTCTCCGTCATATCTACTTTTCCAAACACTTTTGCCCTTGTTTTGGACTCTAACTTGTATGATTTGAATGGAACTAACCCGGACTGACGTTGTTTTCAGCAGAATTGCCATGGTGTTGTTTTATGTGCAGAAAACAAATATTCTCGGAATGACCTGAAACTCCACGGAACATCTTAGAAAAAAAATAAAAAATCCTCACCAAAGATGAAGACCAGGGGCCCCACACCCTTCTCATGAGGGTGGGGGCGCCCCCCTCCCTAGGGTGCGCCCCCTACCTCGTGGGCCCCCTGAATGCCCTCCGACGCCAACTCCAACTCTATATATTTGCTTTCGGAGAGAAAAAAAATAAGAGAGAAGAAATCATCACGTTTTACGATACGGAGCCGCTGCCAAGCCCTAAAACCTCTCGGGAGGGCTGATCTGGAGTCCGTTCGAGGCTCCGGAGAGGGGGATTCGTCGTCGTCGTCATCATCAACCATCCTCCATCACCAATTTCATGATGCTCACCGCCGTGCGTGAGTAATTCCATCGTAGGCTTGCTGGACGGTGATGGTTTGGATGAGATTTATCATGTAATCGAGTTAGTTTTGTTAGGTTTTGATCCCTAGTATCCACTATGTTCTGATATTGATGTTGCTATGACTTTGCTATGCTTAATGCTTGTCACTAGGGCCCGAGTGCCATGATTTCAGATCTGAACCTATTATGTTTTCATGAATATATGTGAGTTCTTGATCCTATCTTGCAAGTCTATAGTCACCTACTATGTGTTATGATCCAGCAACCCCGAAGTGACAATAATCGGGACCACTCCCGGTGATGACCATAGTTTGAGGAGTTCATGTATTCACTATGTGCTAATGCTTTGTTCCGGTTCTCTATTAAAAGGAGGCCTTAATATCCCTTAGTTTCCAATAGGACGCCGCTGCCATGGGAGGGTAGGACAAAAGATGTCATGCAAGTTCTTTTCCATAAGCATGTATGACTATATACGGAATACATGCCTACATTACATTGATGAATTGGAGCTAGTTCTGTGTCACCCTATGTTATGACTGTTACATGATGAACCACATCCGACATAATTATCCATCACTGATCCGGTGCCTACGAGTTTTCCATATACTGGTTCTCGCTTATTTACTTTCCCGCTGCTACTGTTACGAATCACTACAAAATACCAAAAACATTACTTTTGCTGTCTTTACTTTTGTTGCCGCTACCACCACTATCATATTACTTTGCTACTAAACACTTTGCTGCAGATACTAAGTTTCCATGTGTGGTTGAATTGACAACCCAGCTTCTAATACTTGAGAATATTCTTTGGCTCCCCTTGTGTCGAATCAATAAATTTTGGTTGAATTCTCTACCCTCGAAAGCTGTTGCGATCCCCTATACTTGTGGGTTATCAACACAAATTTCTGGCACCATTGCCGGGGAGCATAGCTCTATTCTTTGCGTCTCTTGGGATTTATATCTGCTGGACACTATGAAGAACTTGAGAGATCCAAAAACCAAGATCTATCCCTGAACTACGAGGGGAGGTAAGGAACTGCCATCTAGCTCTGCACTTGATTCACCTTCTGTTATGAGTAAGTTAGCGACACCTACACCTGCTTCTGCTATTCGTTCTGATATGTCGCATGTTATTGATGATGCCACTTCTGCTATGCATGATACTTATGATGAAACTGCTTCTATGTCTGATAATACTGCGGCCCTTAGTGAATTTCTTGATGAACAAATTGCTAGGGCTAGAGAAAAAGAAATTATTGAATCTGAATACGATGATGATAGTGATGATGAAAATATGCCTGTTATCCCTGAGGGTTATCTTTTTGATATGGAATCCACTGCCGCTATTTTAGCTTGCAAGGATAGATATGAGCTTAAGAGGTTGTTAATTAAATGGAACAAAGAATCACTTAGAGATAAAATGAAACCCGACCCTACTTTTGCTACTTCACCTATATGTGTTCCTGATAAGGATTACGAATTCTTTGTTGATCCTGATATAATTACTTTGGTTGAATCTGATCCGTTTTATGGCTATGAATCTGAAACTGTTGTGGCACATCTTACTAAGTTAAATGATATAGCTGCCCTGTTCACTAATGATAAGAGATCGCGTTACTTCTATATACTCAAAATATTTTCGTTCTCATTAAAGGGTGATGCTAAGATATGGTTTAATTCTCTTGATCCTGGTTGTGTGCGTAGTCCCCAGGATATGATTTATTACTTCTCTGCTAAATATTTCCCTGCTCACAAGAAACAAGCTGCTTTGAGGGAAATATACAAATTTGTGCAAATTAAAGAAGAGAGTCTCCCACAAGCTTGGGGGAGGCTTCTCAAGTTACTTAATGCTTTGCCTGATCATCCTCTTAAGAAACCTGAAATACTTGATATCTTTTATAATGGACTAACCGATGCTTCCAGAGATTACCTGGATAGTTGTGCTGGCTCTATTTTCAGGGAAAGAACACCGGATGAAGCTGAAATTTTATTGAATGATATGTTGACAAATGAAAATAATTGGGCACCTCCTGAGCCAGATCCTGAGCCAACTCCTGCTCCAATTACTGAGCCTATTCTTAAACCAACTCTGAAGAAGCGAGGTGTTCTATTCCTCAGTCCCGAAGATATGCAAGAGGCAAAGAAATCTATGAAAGAAAAAGGTATTAAAGCTGAAGATGTTAAGAATTTACCTCCTATTGAAGAAATACATGGTCTTAATATACCGCCTGTTGAAGAAACATATGATCTCAATTCTTTATTTACTGAAGAACCCCCTGACCCCGATATCCCGACACAGGTAGTAAAGGTAAATTCTCTCTATAGATATGATAAAGCTGAAGTCCCTCCTACTAAAATTGCTAGTCAGTGCTTGGATGAGTTTGATAACTTTATCTTTAAGCAAGACGACTTCAATGCTTATTTTGGTAGACAATTGAAAGAAAATGCTTATATGATTAGACGCTTGGGTGATTATATGGCTAAGATTGAAGGTGAACTTAAACTTGTTAGCAAACATGCTTCTATGGTTACCACTCAAGTAGAACAAGTACTTAAGGCTCAAAAAGAAGTGCTTGATGAAATGAATAGTAAGAAAAATGATTACGCTGTTAGAGTGGCTACTAGAACTGGTAGAATGACTCAGGAACCTTTGTATGCTGAAGGCCACCCTAAGAGAATCGAGCAAGATTCTCAAAGAAATAATATTGATGTTCCTAGTTCTTCTAAAAAGAAGAAGAAGAAAAATGATAGAACTGTGCAAACTTCTAGTGAACCTATTGCTGAACCACCTCATAATCCAAATGATATCTCTATGTCTGATGCTGAAACACAATCTGGTAATGAACATGAACCTAATGAAAATATTAATGATAATGTTCATGATGATGCTCAACCTAGTAATGAAAATGATGTAGAAGTTGAACCTGCTGTTGATCTTGATAACCCACAATCAAAGAATCAATGTTATGATAAAAGAGACTTTGTTTCTAGGAAACATGGTAAAGAAAGGGAATCTTGGGTTCAGAAACCCATGCCTTTTCATCCAAAACCATCAAAGAAAAAGGATGATGAGGATTTTTAGCGCTTTGCTGAATTGATTAGGCCTATCTTTTTGCATATGAGATTAACTGATGTGCTCAAAACAAATCCTTATGCTAAATATATGAAAGATATGATTACTAATAAAAGAAAGATACCGGAAGCTGAGATTTCCACCGTGCTTGCTAATTATAATTTTAAGGGTGGAATACCAAAGAAACATGGAGACCCCGGAGTACCTACTATACCTTGCTCCATTAAGAGAAATTATATTAAAACTGCTTTATGTGATCTTGGAGCCGGTGTTAGTGTTATGCCTCTCTCTTTATATCATAGACTTGACTTGAATAAGTTGACACCTACCGAAATATCTTTGCAAATGGCTGATAAATCAACTGCTATACCTGTCGGTATTTGTGAGGATGTGCCTGTTGTGGTTGCAAACGTTACTATTTTAACGGACTTTGTTATACTTGATATTCCCGAGGATGATAGTATGTCTATTATTGTTGGAAGACCTTTTCTTAATACTGCAGGGGCTATTATTGATTGCAACAAAGGCAATGTCACTTTTCATGTTAATGGTAATGAGCACACGGTACACTTTCCGAGGAAACAACCTCAAGTTCATAGTATCAACTCTATTGGAAAATTTTCATCGATTATATTTGGAGGTTTTGAATTTCCTCTTCCTACTGTCAAGAAGAAATATGATATACTTGTTATAGGGGATGTGCATATCCCCGTTGAGGTAACTTAGTATTATTCGAAATTTCTCCGCTTTCATGATTATCAGAATGAGTTTGTTAACAAGACTTGATCAACCTTGTTAGTGGATTCTTTTTGATGAGCATGAGATGGATGAAACTAGAAGCACAAACTTCTGTACCCCACTTTTACTTTCTGTTATTTATATTAAATAAAGTAAAAATAGTATTTTCAGTCTGTTTCCTGGCTTATCCGTGCAATATAAAAATATCTTGAAAATAAGAGTCCTCAGAATGCCATGCCAATTTAATATGATTTTTTCGGGAATATTTGAGGATTTACTGTGCAAAAATTACCGGGAGAGGAGCTGCCACCTGGCCACGAGGGTGGTGGGCGCGCCCCCCCTAGGGCACGCCCCCTGCCTCGTGGGCCCACGGTGGCGCTCCTCCACTTATCCCAGCACCCATCTTCTTCCTCTATCTCACACAAACCCGAAAAACCAACTCAAGCACGAGTTCTAGCTAGTTTTGCTGTGATTTTCGATCTCCTTGCTCAAAGCACCTCTCGCAAAACTGCTTGGGGAGATTGTTCCTTGGTATGTGACTCCTCCATTGGTCTAATTAGTTTTTGTTCTAGTGCTTTATTCTTTGCAAATTTGTGCTGCATAGGTGACCATGTTCTTGAGCTTGCATGTCAAATTTATATGGTTCCAAGTAGTTCTAATGCTTGATATAGGCTCTAGGCACTTGTGGGAGTAGTTATTATCAGTTTTATTGAGTTTGGTTACTTTTTGTTTGAAGTTACTAAGAATTTCAGATTATTTCAGAAAAATAATGAGGAGATTTTTGAGGGGCTCATCGAGCCAAAGCTCGAAGGAAAAGGCACCGAAGCCTAAGTATAATTTGCCGCGCACCACGGAGATTCAGGCGTGTGAATGGCCTTCTAAAGATTTCTTGAGAGCAGCCGGTACCTATGAAGATTTTCATGAATTGGCTCACAATGCAGGCCTCACCGCTTTCCTCCACGACCAATGCGATCAGTATCTCTTACTCACAAATACTTTCATGCAAAACTTTCATTTTCATTCTAGGAACTCACCACCTATGGTGGAGTTTCATTTATATGATGAGCATAAGGAGATGTCACTTTATGATTTCTGTCGGATTTGTTTATTCCCTTTTGAGAGCAAGACAGAAGAACCACATCATCATGATGTGGCTGGGTTTATTGATACTATCACTATAGGAGAAACTAGGAAGGTTTCCGATGCACGAATCACTAGCATATATTTTCCTGTTTTACGTTACTTTGCATTATTTGCTAGTCGTTGTTTAATTGGACGCGGAAACTGTGGAAACCTTAGCATCCCTGATATAATTATTTTGCACCATGGTTTATACAGTGATAACACTTTTAGTATGGGCGGTATTATTGCTAGACGGTTAAGTATGAACCGTACTAAGGGTCCCATCTTTGGAGGCGTCTATGCCACACGCCTAGCTACACATTTTAACATACCTATTAGGCATGCTGAGAAGGAAGAAAAGGTGCTGCCCGTGTTTATCTAGATCATAAAAGTATGGTGGCACATGATTTTATTGTTAAGAATAGGGCAGGAGAGCTTAAGTATCAATTGTTCTTTAACAAAAATCATCCTGAGACTATTATCCTACCTGCTCCTTCTTTGTTTAATTTTGTAGGACCCTACCTCGTTACGTGGGCTGCCGTCCAAGCTTACAAGAATCCTGCACCAGCCCCGGAACAGGAACGACGAGATGAGGCTTCACGACAATCTGTTTATTCTTGGGATCCAGAGATGACTGTCAGCCAGTGGCAGTCAGAGTCTTCCTCCTCATCACAGTACAACCCCAACAACTATTATTATGGATATCCGCCAGGCAAGCCGTGGCCATAGACCAACTTAGGCCAAAAGCCTAAGCTTGGGGGAGTACGTATTTCTCACCGACATTACATTTATGTTCACACACACTCATTACTAGATGTCAATGTTCATACTTTTTTTATTGTAATATCCATGCTAGTTTATTTTCTTTTTCCTGCTTTCTTCTTGTGTGTTTAATAAACCTTAAGTAAAACCAAAAAATTAGTAGTAGTTTATTTTTTTGCTGTAGTAGTAATAATTAGAAAAAAAACCCAAAAATATTTCCCGTTCTTCTTTTTGCTTGTTGGGAGCTTTCCCGTGTAAATAGTTTTATTTCTTTTCTTTTCTTTGGGGGTCAGTAGGAGAAGACCATAATTAAATTGTTGAAGTGGCTCTTATATGCATTATTGTTGATTTAACCAAGAGCCCATATTTCCTTGTCTTCTCCTGTTTATTGAATGCTCGCAGATTCCAACTTAGTTCAATGCACGTACACTCTTATTATTATTCACACCGTTCGGTCGTGCAAGTGAAAGGCAATTATGATGATATATGATGGACTAACTGAGATGAGAAAAGCTGGTATGAACTTGACCTCTTTTGTTTTTGTAAATATGATGAGTCCCTCGTTCTTGATTCAGCTTATTATGAATAAACATGTTTGCAATGACAATTAGAGATCATAGTTGCTTGTGCCATGCTTGATTAGCTATGAGTTATAATGGTTTACCTTGTGTGACAACATGCTATTGAGATGATTATGATGTGGTATGATGGGGTGGTATCCTCCTTTGAATGATTTAAGTGACTTGACTTGGCACATGTTCACGCATGTAGTTGAAACAAAATCAACATAGCCTTCATGATATTTATGTTCATGGTGGATTATATCCTACTCATGCGTGCATCCAATGTTTATTAATTTTAATGCATGTACATGGCTATTGTCGCTCTCTAGTTGGTCGCTTCCCAGTCTTTTGCTAGCCTTCACTTGTACTAAGCGGGAATACTGCTTGCGCATCCAATCCCTTAAATCCCAAAGTTATTCCAGATGAGTCCACTATACCTTCCTATATGCGGTATCTACCTGCCATTCCAAGTAAATTTGTATGTGCCAAAATCTAAACCTTCAAATAAACATTCTGTTTTGTATGCTCGAATAGCTCATGTATCAACCAAGGCTGTCCTTATCTTCTGTGTTAGGCAGGTTATTCTCAAGAGGAGTGGACTCCGCTCCTCACTCACGAGAAAATGGCTGGTCACCGGGATGCCCGGTCCCATGCTTTATGCAAACCAAATCAAAATTAATTGCAAACAAAACTCCCCCCGGGACCTGATGTATGTTGGAGGCACTCGTTGTTTCGAGCAAGCCATGGATTGATGTTTGTTGGTGGAGGGAGAGTATAAACTTTACCATTCTGTTTGGGAACCGCCTATAATGTGTGTATCATGGGAGATATCGCCATCTCTTGGTTGTTATGTTGACAATGAAAGTATACCGCTCAAAATACAATTTATCTCTATTTCAAAACCGAGCTCTAGCACCTCTACAAATCCCAGCTTCCCTCTGCGAAGGGCCTATCCATTTACTTTTATGTTGAATCATCACCCTCTTATTAAAAAGCACTAGCTGGAGAGCACAGCTGTCATTTGCATTCATCACTGTTAATTTATATTGAGTGTGACTATGATTGGATCTCTTTTACCATGAATTACAATGTCTAGTCAGTCCTTGATCTTTAAAGGTGCTCTGCATTTATGTTTTGCGGTCTCAGAAAGGGCTAGCGAGATACCATCTTGTTATATCATATTATGATTGTTTTGAGAAAGTGTTGTCATCCGAGATTTATTATTATGACTTGCTAGTTGATTATGCTATTGATATGGGTAATTATGAGACCTGAGAATTATTGCAAATGTGGTTAGTTATGATCTATGCTGAAAACTTGAATGCTGGCTTGACATAGTTACAACCACAAGAGCAAACCGAGTTTGTAAAAGTTTTTCTTTCTTTCAGTTTGTCAACTGAGTTGCTTGAGGACAAGCAAGGGTTTAAGCTTGGGGGAGTTGATACGTCTCTGTCGTATCTACTTTTCCAAACACTTTTGCCCTTGTTTTGGACTCTAACTTGTATGATTTGAATGGAACTAACCCGGACTGACGCTTTTTTCAGCAGAATTGCCATGGTGTTGCTTTATCTACAGAAAACAAATATTCTCGGAATGACCTGAAACTCCACGGAACATCTTACAAAAAACAATAAAAAATCCTCGCCAAAGATGAAGACCAAGGGGCCCACACCCTTCTCACGAGGGTAGGGGCGCGCCTACCTCGTGGGCCCCCTGGATGCCCTCCGACGCCAAGTCCAACTCTACATATTTGCTTTCAGAGAGAAAAAAATAAGAGAGAAGAAATCATCGCGTTTTACGATACGGAGCCGCCGCCAAGCCCTAAAACCTCTCGGGAGGGCTGATCTAGAGTCCATTCGGGGCTCTGGAGAGGGGGATTCATCGTCGTCATCATCATCAACCATCCTCCATCACCAATTTCATGATGCTCACCGCCGTGCGTGAGTAATTCCATCGTAGGCTTGCTGGATGGTGATGGGTTGGATGAGATTTATCATGTAATCAAGTTAGTTTTGTTAGGGTTTGATCCCTAGTATCCACTATGTTCTGAGACTGATGTTGCTATGACTTTTCTATGCTTAATGCTTGTCACTAGGGCCCGAGTGCCATGATTTCAGATCTGAACCTATTATGTTTTCATGAATATATGTGAGTTCTTGATCCTATCTTGCAAGTCTATAGTCCCCTACTATGTGTTATGATCCGTCAACCCCGAAGTGACAATAATCGGGACCACTCCCGGTGATGACCATAGTTTGAGGAGTTCATGTATTCACTATGTGCTAATGCTTTGTTCTGGTTCTCTATTAAAAGGAGGCCTTAATATCCCTTAGTTTCCAATAGGACCCCGCTGCCACGGGAGGGTAGGACAAAAGATGCCATGCAAGTTCTTTTCCATAAGCACGTATGACTATATACGGAATACATGCCTACATTACATTGATGAATTGGAGCTAGTTCTGTGTCACCCTATGTTATGACTGTTACATGATGAACCACATCCGGCATAATTATCCATCACTGATCTGGTGCCTACGAGTTTTCCATATACTGGTTCTCGCTTATTTACTTTCTCGCTGCTACTGTTACGAATCACTACAAAATACCAAAAACATTACTTTTGTTGTCTTTACTTTTGTTGCCGCTACCACCACTATCATATTACTTTGCTACTAAACACTTTGCTGCAGATACTAAGTTTCCAGGTGTGGTTGAATTGACAACTTAGCTGCTAATACTTGAGAATATTCTTTGGCTCCCCTTGTGTCGAATCAATAAATTTGGGTTGAATACTCTACCCTCGAAAGCTGTTGCGATCCCCTATACTTGTGGGTTATCAGTATTATCCATTAACTACCAAGCAACGGAGTTGCTAGGAGTATTGATTTCGCACATCACAGTACACTTGTCGACATTCCGGTTACAATAACACGGAAACCGAGGAATGAACAATGATGGCAAGAAGTATTACTGCATCAAGAATTCATTAGATGTGGTGCAATTCTCATGACACTCTTGAAATAAAGATGGTAACACCCCAGGGTAGAGCAGAGCAAAAGTTGAATTGGCATCTTGATCCACGAGATACAATTGCTTTGACCCAATCCTAGATATGGATGAGGTTCTGGAGTTTGTTCCTCCTAGTCACTCCGAAATAGAATGGCTTGACGGACCACAAGAATAATAGGCATCGATAACAGGAATGCACAACTAGTCCTGACTATCAATTGATAGACAGAGGTCAGAATACATCTAAAGAGAGACAACTCAAAGGAACATATAACATTTCGAGTGGTGGATGCATAGATTAGTATGTCGAACCAAGTTCAACATGTTTCTTCCGGATAACCCATGCAGAGAGGTAGGACTGGCAGATTCACAATATAAAATGGAGAACTCATCAAGAGCACTCTGGTTGTGATCTTTTGGTTCAAAAGAACTTCTGCCACAAGCAGTTCATAGTATTTGGAAGAAGGAAATACCACAGACCTCGAGGACTAATGCAAAGGTTACTAATAACCTAAAGGAACGAGCAAACACTATCAACATGAAGTAAGTAGGGTGAATCTCGGGTTCAAACCCCAGAAATAGAAGGCCTACTAACTAAATGGCATCACGGGATGCTTTCGAGGATGCTGGCCAGAATGATCACACTGGGAACACAGAACAAGGCTAGATTACTAGGTAATCTTCTAAGACACCTAGGGTCGTAATAATAACTCCAACATATATGTCGAGGCAATAAATTACCTCAACGCACCGGTTAGTGTGGTTAGACTGGCCCAAAAAGACATCGATCACAGGAGAAAGGGATTTGCAAATGCGTCAGATTATTTAGAAACCCGGGATGACTCGAACAACATAACGGCTGTAAATGCTCAAAAAGATTTGAGACATCCTGCAAAAATGGTGGCATAACCACTTAACATCGCAATATCAAGGTTCTGAGATCAACTGTCAACACACAAAAGTAGTAGGAACTGAACTGGGGCTTGAACTCCACAATCCTAGGCAACTACGGTTTAGTAACACGTCATCCTTGGATATAGAAGAGAAGCCTAGTTCTTAACCCCGTAGAAAAGGTAAGATGACTCAGATCAGAAGGTCATGAGGACAAGGAGTAAAAAGAGCCTTACGTTCCCATCCACAATCAATTCCCTTATATAACTAAAGCATTTCTAGACACGACTTCGACCAGCTTGGCTTGGTAGTCCTACAGGCAGTCAGGCTTTGATACCAAAGTTGTCAGGACCCCGATTCTAAGTCACATCGATATAGCCTGTAACACCTCATATCACTTTGCAGCCTCACACACGGTATCCCCACGGGTGTCGCCTTACCTTGGCCCGGGACCGTTTGCGCCTTTTGGCTCACGTATATGATAGTGTCGCTAGCATCCATATGACAGAGAACCCAGGCCGACATGACTAGTCGTAAAACCAAAGTGACACTAACTTACGGGGACATGCATACATGATTCAACATCGAGCATGTCGGTTAGCAGCGTGTGAATCCGGGCTGTAGCACTTGGCTAACAGGACTCCGCTGAACCGGGCTGTAGCAGGCTAGGCAGGACTCCGGATGTCACCGCGTGACATTTCCCCGAAGGGACAGACACAGGAACAAAGTGAATCACATGCCGGCCAGTCAAGTGTTCCGGAGTAGTAGTGCTGGGCTAGTAGGACTCCGGTGAACCGGGCTGTAGCGGACTACTATGGCTCATGGGAGCACAAGGCTACATTTCCCCATAAGAGAGGCTACCAAGGATAAACAACTAGGTTGTCGGATCCCATACATACCAAGCATTTCAATAACATACACACAATATGCTCAATATGTGCAAATACAACATGGCATCACAATGAAACTCTACGACTCAAAGTATTTATTCATTAGGCTCCGAGGAGCGAGATATTACAAACATGGGTTTCATGACCCAACATTCAGAGCATACAAGTCAAAGCACATGCGGAAGCTTAACATGTTTGAGTACAGACATCTACAAATGAAAAAGGCTGAGAAGCCTGACTATCTACGAGATCCTGGCAAGGGCACAAGATCGTAGCTGAGGTATCAAGCTAAACGTCGAAGTCCACACGGGACTATAGCGAGACTGGCGTCTCTCTGCAAAACATAAGAATAAGAAAATGTGAGTACAAATGTACCCAGCAAGACTTACATCAAAACTATCTACACATGCATCGGTATCAATAAAGGGGGGTGGTGGAGTTTAACTGCAGCAAGCCAGCTTTGACTCGGTGGCTATCCTAAACTACGTCTGCAAGTAACTCTTTTGAGGTGGCGCACACGAGTCCACCTATTCACCATATCAATACACCACTATGGATCCGCTCCCGTCTTCCTACGAGAACGCCATCCATCGCACTCACGCTTATCTTGCGCATTTTAGAGTATCCACTTTCACTTGTCTATGAACTATACATGCAACCCAGAAGTCCTTTTCCGCGGACACGGCTATTCGAACAGATGATGTTAACCCTGCAGGGTGTACTTCTTCACACATGCTCTCGTCACTTACCACCATGTACACGTCGTGTATCTCGGCAAACCTCAAGCTTAAGCCTGGTGAGGGACTCGGCCATGACCTCACTAATCACACAAGTCTCTCATCCAGGTTTATCGCCTATTCGGGTTCCATCCACAAGGAGATCCGGCCGGGGTGTCGCTCACGGCCCCAAACGATGTGAGCAGGGTTCCCAAGCCCATCATCCGGGTGCTACTTGGTACACCATGCCACTGTGCCTAGTCCGCCCCAAGCCCACCTGTACCGGGTGCCACTTGGTAGACTACTAACACTACCGACAAACACCAGAAACTAGTTGCAACTCCTGGACAGAGATCGAGTTGATTAATAAGTCGAGAGGGGTCGAGTTACCAGAACCCAATGTGTGGTAGTAACTATTCGTGGATCACAAACACAGAACTCAGTTCTTGAGGACGGCTGCAATGAGACAACCCACCATGTACTCCTACATGGCCTCTCACCGCTACCTTTACCAAATCATGTTCACACACTTAGCTCTCAACGGTAGGACATGTTCACCACGTTCCAATTCATTCCTGATGAATCAGACCTAACTCAACTCTAAGCAGTAGCAGGCATGACAAACAAGCATGACTGAGTAGGCACATCAAGGCTCAAACAACTCCTACTCATGCTAGTGGGTTCCATCTATTTGCCGTGGCAATGACAGGTCATGCAGAGGAAAGGGGTTCAACTACCACAACATGTAACAGTTGAGTCGTTGTTGTCCTAATGCAGTAAAAGAGAGCAGGAGCGAGAGGGTGGGATTGTATCAGAATGAACAAGGGGGTTTTTCTTGCCTGGCACTTCCGAAGATAGTATAACCCATCATCGATGTCATCAAACTCATCGCCGGAACATACGTCTATCGAGAGGGGACAACCACCGGCAACAAAGAGGAAACACAATCAATGCAATGCACAATATGATGCATGATCATGACATGGCAATATGAGTGTGTTGGGCTAATTCAACTACATCCAGAAGGTTTTGAGCTTATTTGAACCAAAGATTCAAATACAAACTCAGGTTATGGGTTCATATAAGTGCATTTACATGTTTGACCTAAACAGCAAGGTTAGGTTCCTCTAACATGCATGAAACCAGTACAGATGGATAGATTGAATTTTTCTGATCATTTTTCATATATAACTTATTTCATTTGGAGTTACGGTTTATTTTTAATGATTTTTTGAAGTTTGCAACATTTTCTGGAATTTCCTATACAAGAATAAATCCAGTAAACGCTTTATTGCGTGAGCATGACATCACGCTGACGTCAGTAGTAAACGAAGTGGTCCAGGTCAAACCTGACCAGTGGGGCCCATTGGTCAGTGACCCAGTGATTAACAGAGCTAGTTAGCGGTTAAACTAAACTTAACTAAAAGTGTCAGCAGGCCTAGGCCCACATGTCATAGACTCAAGGGGGTCAAACCCGGTCAAATGGGGTCAACCCCATCGGAGTTGACCCGCGGCTCGTCGCCGGCGAGGTCAGAGATGGCGGAGGGCTTCGGAAATCGCCCACGGGCAATGGTTTTGGGCGTGAGGAGGCTCTACAAAGAGCTGCTACTCGCGCGCAGCTGATGGAGCAGACGGCGGGAGCTGGGGTGGCCGAAGACGACCGCGGCGAGCTCAAAGGCGGCGGTCGGAGCTCAGAAGTTGGTGGTTTTGGTGCTTCGCTTCATGGCAAAAGCAACTGGTGATGGTTTTGGGGTCCTGGCGTTGCACTGAGCACAGTGGTGTGCTCGGACGCGGCCCTAGGTGACAGTGGCCACAGAGGCGACATGAACGGCGGCGAAGAGCTCACGGCTCCGACGGCATCGACGTTAGAGGAAGGAAACAAGCTAGGGGAGAGGGGGGATCGACGTAGTGGCTCACAGCGGATCCAAAGGAGTCACCATAGAGCTCGGGGATGCGCTGAGGACGATGAATCGGCGACGATGATCTCCGGCGCCCGACAATGAACACGACGACGTCGACGATGTTGCGGGGCCCCCTGGCTTGCTTGAGTAGGCGCGAAGCTTTAGGACGATGTGGCGGCGACGAGGGATACGTCGGGGAGGCAAGGCGGTGGCTCGGGGCGCGGCAACGGTGAGCGGCAGCGACGGGCACTCTCGATGGTGGGAAGAGAGCAAGACAGCGGAGGGGAGAGAGAGCAGCGAGTGAGGGAGAGGAGGGAGGGGTCTCGGGGCGTGTCTGTGGCGTCGTCTAGGCGCGTCGAGGGGGAGCTAGGCAGGCAGCTGCGTGCCGGCGCACGCGGGCGCAGTGCACTGCTTCCCCTCTGCCTACTGGCGAGAGGAGGAAGATAAGGCTACCCCTGGTGGGCTGGGCCTGAACAGGAGTTGGGCCGGCTACTAGGCCAGGTAAGGCCGGGTGGGTCTCTTTCTCTCTTCTCTGTCTAATTTCCTTCTGTTTTTACTATTTTCTACTTATTTCAATCTGTTTTGGTTTGTTTTAAATACCAAACCATTTTATAAAATCTGAAATTTCTTGTGGGCACTCACTGAATTATTCCAAAGGTTCACACCATGTTTCAAATTGTTTGAGACTATAAAACTATATATATCATTTTGTAGACCCAAATCAAATACATATTGGATTAATTCAAATGCCCAAAACAAATATTTCTGAGATACTTGAGTTGTAGAGTTATGTTGTGATGCCATGTTGTATTTAAACATATCGAGCATATTGTGTGTATGATTGAAATGCTTGGTATGTGTGGGATCCGACAATCTAGTTGTTTATCCTTGGCAGCCTCTCTTATGGGGAAATGTAGTCTAGTGCTTCCATGAGCCATAGTAGTCCACTACAGCCAGGTTCACCGGAGTCCTGTTAGGCCAGCACTACTGCTCAGGACACTTGATTGGTCGGCATGTGTTTCACTTTGTTCCTGTGTCTGTCCCTTCGGGAAATGTCGGGCGGTGACATCCGGAGTCTTGCCTAGCCTGCTACAGACCGGGTTCCCGGAGTCCTGTTAGCCCAGTGCTACAGCCCCGATTCACACGCTACTAACCGACACGCTCGATGTGATTCATGTATGCATGTCCCCATAGGTTAGTGCCGCTTTGGGTTCACTACTAGCCATGTCGGCCCGGGTTCTCTATCATATGGATGCTATCGACACTATCATATACGTGAGCCAAAAGGCGCAAACGGTCCCGGGCCATGGTAAGGCGACACCCGTGGGAATACCGTGCGTGAGGCCGCAAAGTGATATGAGGTGCTACCGGCTAGATCGATGTGACTTGGAATCGGGGTCCTGACAGCTTTGGTATCAAAGCCTGACTGCCTGTAGGATTACCAAGCCAAACTGGTCGAAGTTGAGTCTAGAAATGCTTTAGTTATATAAGGGGATTGATTGTGGAAGGGAACGTAAGGATCGTTTTACACCTTTACCCTATGCCTTCTGATCTAAGTCACCCTCTTCTTTTCTGCGGGGGTTAAGAACTAGGCTTCTCTTCTATCTCTCAGGATGACGTGTTGCTAAACCGTAGTTGCCTAGGATTGTTGAGTTCAAGCCCCAGTTCAGTTCCTACTATCTTCTGTGTGTTGACAGTTGATCTCAGAACCTTGATATTGTGTTGTTGAGTGGTTATGCCACCATTTTGCATGATGTCTCAAATCATTTTGAGCATTTACAACCATTATGTTATCTGAGTCATCCCAGGTCTCTAACTAGTCTAGTGCATTTGCAAATCCTTTCTTCCCGTTTCCGTTGTCCTTTTGGGCCAGATTAAGCACACTAACGGTTTGTTGAGGTACTCTACTACCTCGACATATATGTTGGAGCTATTATTGTGACCTAGGTGTTTTGGCGAGTCACCTAGTAATCTAGCCATGTTTTGTGTTCCTGGTGTGATGATTCTGGACACCATTCTCGAAAGCATCCCGTGATGCCATTTAATAGTAGGTATTCTACTCCTGGGTTCTTGACCCAAGATTCACTCTACTTACCTCATGTTGATAGTGTTGCTCGTACCTTTAGGATATTAGTAACCTTTGCGATAGTCCTCGAGGTCCGTCGTATTTCCTTCTTCCAAATATCATGAACTGCTTATGGCAGAAGTTCTTCTAAACCAAAAGATCACAACCAGAGTGCTCTTAATGGGTTCTCCATTCTACATTGTGATTCTTCCAGTTCTACCTTTCTGCATGGGTTATCCGGAAGAAATGTTGAGCTTTTCTCGACATACTAATCTATGCATCCACAACTCAGAAAAATATATGTTCCTTTGAGTTGTGCCTCTTTAGTTGTTTCTGACCTCCGTTTATCAATTGATAGTCAAGAGTATGCGTGCATTCGTTCATCTTTGCCTTTACTCTTGCGTTCCGTCAAGCCATTCTATCTCGGAATGACTAGGAGAAACAAACTCCAGTACCTTATCCATTTCTAGGATTGGGTCAAAGCAGTTGTAATCCGCAGATCAAAATGCCAATCAGCTTTTGCTCTGTTCTACCGTGGAGTGTCACCTTCTTCTTATCAAGAATGTCATGAGAATTGCACCACCTCTTATGAGTTCTTGATTTAGTGATACTTCTTGTCATCATTTTTCATTCCTTGGTTCTGTGTTGTTGTAACCGGAATGCCGGCAAGTGAATCATGATGTGTGAAATCAATACTCCTAGCAACTCTGTTGCTTGGTAGTTAATGGACAATAATTTCATTCTTAGCGTGTTGGTTATTGAATCATCATCATAAGATTTATCGTGCGACCTAGTCCATTTTCCCCGGTGCACTCTTCGATCAATGAGTTAGGATTGTGTCATTCCTCGCTTTTTGATCATATCATCTTGCCCTGAAAAGAAAGATTGTTGTCGAGCCTTGTAACATATCGGTGGTTCATGATTTTTCGAATATCTTCTCGGAAGAATTACCAGGTTGTCACCTGACCGCTATGTGGG
Organism: Triticum aestivum; assembly: GCF_018294505.1. Taxonomy (NCBI): domain Eukaryota; kingdom Viridiplantae; phylum Streptophyta; class Magnoliopsida; order Poales; family Poaceae; genus Triticum; species Triticum aestivum. The sequence goes on along the minus strand of NC_057803.1, from coordinate 297,664,950 downwards.
GTTCGTGATCAATTTGGGTTCTTGCAAACCAGTCATTCTCCAAGAATCTGTGTCGGTTACCCCCCCTGAGCTAGTTGGTTAAGCTAAACAATAACTTGGAGAGTTGGAAGATAAAAGCTTGCCAGCTTAGTTCATCTCAAGGGATATATTTGCGTGTGTTGAAGATAGATGATATCTTCATCAATTGGTCCCTGTGATTAGTTGTTGGACCTATTGTCGTATCAAAACTTTGATTTGAGTATGGGCTATCATCAAATCAAATCAGAACCAACTATGTTCATAATGTTGTCTTACTCGTGGTTGATCCCTCGAGCATACACCATTATATCTTTTGGGTCTGACCAATGCTATCACTTGTTCACATAATTATGGAATTCCATCTCCATGGAAACCTGGATGAATTGTTGTTGAGTCCATCAGCAACACTGCTACCTTCTCCATGATTCGTGTTGAACATCCAGCTAGTATTGGAAACTTTATAAGCACTATCTTCATGTTTCGTTCATGAAGCATATGTTTGGATGAAAAAAAGTGACTACCTCTGATTCACGTGCATTTGGTGAAAGTTACCGCCGTGAATTCGAGAAAGTTAGTTTTGCTTCCTCTGGAATCATCCCAAGTCAGTCATGCACGTGCGAAGTATTCTATGGTCTGATAGACAGATCATCTTCATTCTACGTATCCCTAGCACACCAAGCCACTGATTGACTTTTTTAGGGAGAAGAAGTTTCTTCTTAGGAGCTAGACTTATGCAAGGACTTCGATATCCTCGTTGATGGTTCCCTCCTGAACCCGGTAGTGTTTCGTTCAAAGACTACCATGTGGCCATGCTTGTCTAGGACAATGTGTTCACATGCTTGTGGCAAAACCGGCTCATGTTTTGGAGCTTACTATCGTAGTTCATTCCCCTGAGAATCTCGCAACGTCATCTCGTCGATTTGTGTTGCAAACTTTCATTTTTCTTTCCAGACCGATGAGTCTGGATTATCCTGACACCACCCAGATCCGAATCCCAGGCAGATATGATGGTTGGAACGTTTCTCAAGGACTGTAATATTGGTCTCTCTGTAACCCGGTAAAGTGGATGTTGTGGCCAACACACCCAACCGGAAGACTTATTATTGTAGTATCTTGATTGAGAAACTTGGCCACCTCCCCATAAGGATTTCGTAGGATTTACTCCAGTAGTTGTTCCTTATGGATCCTTTGTATTCCGAAGTCCGACCACTACTTGATGACTATGTTGATGCTTTAAAGCATGACCGTGGTAACCAGTACATCAAGGAGAACATTAGAAGCGGAGTGCTAAATGACTCTCGGTCGATCATCCAGATTTCATTCCCTTGGCCTCGCTAAGGTGAAATCTGAGAAAGGGTTGTCTTTCTATGCATCTGCATTGTCCATCACTATTCGTCAAGGTAGTAAGATGTGTTGCCAGGATCCTCGACTTGAATGTTGGTAGAATCTTGATGAATGTGGAAATGCTCAAGTTCTTGAGAGCACGTGCAAGCAAATTCATCCATTATGTTGTCTTCAACAAGGTAGTCCACATCATCCATTCTAGTCCAAGTATATCATTCCTTCAAACTCCTTCAAATGATCATTGTGAATTGCCTTAGGCTGGTATAAAGAGTTTCAATGATCTTTGAATCAAAAGTAATTCTTTTTGCCAGCCTAAGGTGCCCCGTTGTGGAATTATGGCAGCTAACTCCTCGCTACGTCGTGATCGAGCGTGGATTTGTTGCCTACCTACTGGACCTTCGTCATCTGTTACACTCCATCCCCCTGGATGTATGTTTCATGTCTCAGCTCGAGAGATGTTTTATATCTCCCCCCAAGAGTTGATCCTGAGTTGCCCGATCTTTGAGAAGATCGATTCCAGTAGAGTTCCTGTCCGTCGTCATTATGTTGGATGAAGATCTTGAGAGGAAGGACGCTAAGATCGATCTGAAGCAGTTGGATCATGAAGATTGTGTTAAGCCTTGCATCCCCTTTGTCCTCTCACCTCACGTCCTGAATCTCGGGACGAGATTCTTGTATAGGAGGGGTGAGTTGTCACATCCCTAGCTTCTGGCATTGCACTAGGCTAGCTTCATGTGTGCATCATGTTTAAATTTTGCCTAAACTTGAAATGGGGATGTTCAAACCCTAGCACCAAATGAAATCCAACTAGGATCACAATGAAATATTCTTAATGATCCCAAAATGCCTTTGGAAATGTTCATCATTTCTGATAAAGGTAAAAACCTCTGTCAAAAATGATAAACATATTTCTATGTCATTTCTGGATTTTTGAATTAACTCATGTTGTACTTGAATTGAGGAATTTAAATCCTATAAATATTTTAAATGCTCTAATAATTCTGAAACTAGTTGAGGGCTGTTGGGAATAATTTCAACAGTGCACACAAATATTTTCAGGATTTTTGGAAATGCTCAGGCATTTTTAATAAAGACCAAAACAATTGCAGAAATTAGAAAACAGAAACCATTAATAAAAGAGAGAGAGAGGGTTTTTACCTGGCACCCACCTGGGCCTCACCTGTTTTGGCCTAGCCCACCACCTGGCGCTCCTAGTCGTCGTCCAGCTCCCGCCAGTCGGATGCCGCGCGCATGGTCGCCGCGCGCCGGCACGCGCCGAGCCACCTCCTGCTTCCGTCGATGCTGGAGGCTAGCTGGACGCGCCATGCAACCACCCCAACCCCTCTGGCCTATCCACTCCTTCTCTCCCCTCCTCTGCTCTCTCCTCGCAGCGCACCCGAGCACAACCGCAGCCGCCGGTCACCGTAGCCATGGCCACCGGCCACCCCACGCCTCGCCGACGTGCCTAGAAGCTCCGCCACCTCGTCCTCCAGCCCCTCACCGAGCCACGCCCTGCCGGAAGCCCTGCAGCGTCGTCCCCGACCTCGTCTTCAACCTCTGACCGCCGGCGAACTTACCAGGGATTCGCGAGCTCCAGCCCCTCCCCGGCCTCGCCGTTGCCTCTACCGGAATCGCCGTGAGCCCCTGCCCTTTTCCCCTCTCTCCCCATGCTTGTCCGCGCCTTCTAACCACCGTAGCCATCGGAGCCGATAGCTCCTCGCCGCCAGCCATGTCGCCACTGTGACCACGGCCGTGCAAGCACGCATCCGAGCCCACCGCTGCACTCATTGCACTTCCGCGGGTCGATCACGACCATCCACGGCTCCGGACATGCCCCGCAACACGCAAACCACCGTTGGCCGAACTCCGGCCGCCGCCGCGAGCTCCCTTTCGACGAGCTCAGTCCACCCCAGCTGCTCCCGCTTGCCCCATTTAATGTGCGCGATCGCCAGCTTCCAACGAGCTCATTTGGTCGCCGGAGGAGCTTTTCCGATGCCCTCCGCCGTCTCTGGTGTCGCCGATGATGACACGTGGGTCAACTCCGGCGACTTTGACCTAGCTGACCAGGGGTTTGACCTCCCCTGGCTCACTGACATGTGGGCCACAGGCCACTAACTAAACTAGGATTAGTATTAGTTTAACGCTAACTAAATTTAGTTAGTTAACTAACCACTGACCAGTGGGTCCCACTGGTCAGGATTGACCTGGACCGCGCCTGTTGACCGCTGACATCACAGTGACGTCATGCTGATGCAATAACTCTTTTCTAGATCTATTCTTTTACAGGAAATTCCAGAAAATTGCCTAAACTTCTAAAAATCATAGAAAATCAACCGTAACTCCAAATGAAATAAATTATATATGAAAAATTATCAGAAAAATCCAATCTATCCATTTATGTTACTTTCATGCATTTTCAACCAACTTATACCCCCTGTATAAGTGAAACATGATAATGGCATTTTAAATACCCCTTATGGAGTTTGCATATGAACCCTTGGTTCATATGGACTTCATTTAAATTGTTGCTAGATGCATTAGCACAAATCATAGCATATTGCCATGTCATGGTCATGCATCATATCGTCGCATTTGCATTGATTGTGTTCCTCTCTATTGCCGGTGCTTGTCCCCTCTCGCTAGGCGTATTCCGACGATGAGTTCGATGACACCGATGAAGAGCTATATTATCTTCAAAAGTGCCAGGCAAGAAAAACCCCCTTGTTCATTTCGATACAGTCCCACTCTCTCGCTCCTGCTCTCTTTTACTGCATTAGGACAACAATGATTCAACTTTTACTTGCTGCGGTAGTTGAACCCCTTATCCTCTGCATGACCTGTCATTTCCACAGTAAATAGATGAAACCCACTAGCATGAGTAGGAGTTGTTTGAGCCCTGATGTGCCTACTCATTCATGCTTGTTTTTCATGCCTGCTACTGCTTAGAGTTGAGTCAGGTCTGATTCATCGGGGGTGAATTGGAACAGTGATGAACATGTCCTACTGTGTGTGAGCTAAGTGTGTGAACATGATTTGGTAAAGGTAGCGGTGAGAGGCTGTGTAGGAGTACATGGTGGGTTGTCTCACTGAAACCGTCCTCAGGAACTGAGTTCTGTGTTTGTGATCCATGAAACAGCTACTACCACACATTGGGCCCTGAAATATGACCCCGCTCAACTTATTGACCCCTCTCGTCCTTTGTCCAGGAGTTGCAACTAGTTTTTGGTGTTAGTAGGTTATGTGTTGGCGGCCGTGCGTAGCGCTGACCCTAGGGGTGGGCTATGATGCGGTAGATACACTGTGGCCGGGTATGTCGGGCGCCCGTTTGGCGTCTCGGGACCCTGTACACATCGTTTGGGGCCGTTGAGGACACCCTGGCCAGATTTCCTTGCGGATGGAACCCGAATAGGCGATAAACCTAGACTAGAGACTTGTGCGGTTAGTCAGGTCGTGGTCTACACCGACGTCGGCTTTCGCTTGAAGTCTGCCGAGCACATGTCGTGTGCAGACGCTAAGTGGTGGAAACATGTGTGAAGAAGTACACCCCTGCAGGGTTATAAATGATCTATTCGAATAGCCGTGTCCGCGGTAAAGGACTTCTGGATTGCCTATAACAGTTCATAGACAAGTGAAAGTGGATACTCTAAAACTCACAAGATAAGTGTGAGTGCTATGGATGGCCTTCTCGTAAGGAGACGGGAGCGGATCCATAGTGGTGTATTGAATGGTGAATATGTGGACTCGTGTGCGCCACCTCAAAAGAGTTGCTTGCAGTCATAGTTCAGGCTAGCCACTGAGTCAAAGCTGGCTTGCTGCAGTTAAACTCCACAACCCCCTTTATTGATACCGATGTATATGTAGATAGTTCTGATGTAAGTCTTGCTAGGTACATTTGTACTCACGTTTGCCTATTTTATGTTTTGCAGAGAGACGTCAGTCTCGCTAGTAGTTCCGTGTGGACTTTGACGTTTAGCTTGATACCTCAGCTACGATCTTGTGCCCTCGGCAGGATCTGGTAGATAGTTAGGTTTCTTAGCCTTTTTCATTTGTAGACGTCTGTACTCAGACATGTTAAGCTTCCGCATGTGCTTTGATTGTATGCTATGATTGTTGGGTCATGAGACCCATGTTTGTAATATCTCGCTCCTCGGATCCTAATGAATAAATACTTGAGTTGTAGAGTTATGTTGTGATGCCATGTTGTATTTACACATATCGAGCATATTGTGTGTATGATTGAAATGCTTGGTATGTGTGGGATCCGACAATCTACTTGTTTATCCTTGGCAGCCTCTCTTATGGGGAAATGTAGTCTAGTGCTTCCATGAGCCATAGTAGTCCGCTACAGCTCGGTTCACCGGAGTCCTGTTAGCCCGGCACTACTGCTCAGGACACTTGACTGGCCGGCATGTGTTTCACTTCGTTCCTGTGTCTGTCCCTTCGGGGAAATGTCACGCGGTGACATCCGGAGTCCTGCCTAGCCTGCTACAGCCCGGGTTCCCGGAGTCCTGTTAGCCTAGTGCTACAGCCCGGATTCACACGCTGTTGACCGACACACTCGATGTGATTCATGTATGCCTGTACCCATAGGTTAGTGCCGCTTTGGGTTCACGACTAGCCATGTCGGCCTGGGTTCTCTGTCATATGGATGCTAGCGACACTATCATATACGTGAGGCAAAAGGCGCAAACGGTCCCGGGCCATGGTAAGGCGACACGCGTGGGAATACCATGCGTGAGGCCGCAAAGTGATATGAGGTGCCACCGGCTAGATCGATGTGACTTGGAATCGGGGTCCTGACACCAATGCGAAGGCCGAGGTGTCCCTTGCGACCTTACGTGAGGCCTGCGCCCGGGCCTTGGAGGAGGCCAGGGCAGCGGACCATTGTCGTGAAGCTGCCGAGGAGCGCGAACGAGAACCCTAGCCCTGAACGGTACCCTCGAGTAGCGGATTGAGGCATGCAGGGCCGTCTTGGTGTCGATGAGGGGAGAGCCTTCCGAAGAGGAGGAGATCCAGAAACGCGTGGAGGCACTGGTGTTGAAGGCCTCAGAGCGTAGCCTTGAGTTCGAGCGGCTGGAGATGAGGGAGCGCCAGGTGGCCATGGCCGAGGAGACCGTCACCGTGCTTGAAGCCAGGATCTAGGACGAGGTTGACCGGAGGGTGGCGAAGGCCCGTGTAGATCTTGCCGACGAGCACCGCCTGGCGCTGGTGTTCTTGCAGGCTGAGGATAAGGGTAGGCTCATCGCCCTTAGGACGAGACTGGATGAGGCCGAGCAGCGCGAGAGGGCCGCTGTGGTAGCTCAGACCTCCGCCCAAGCTGACCTGGACTCCGTGCGCTCCGACTTGCTCTCCTCCAGCAACAGATTGACGGCGCCGCGTCCCCTGCATAGTAGAACACGCATGAGGCATGTCGTCGGCGAACACTGCAACGTGAACACGCTTCTATGCTGCAGGACCTCAGGGTGAGAGGCAACCGAGCCCTAAGCACTATCTGCGAGGAGAGAGCCCCTCATCCACATGAGGAAGACTACGCCAGCCACCACCACTTCTTCCCGAGATCGTGATGCGCCTGGAGGACCAGGCCACGAGGGCTCATGAGCTCATTGAGGAGAGGAGCCGGGGCCTCCTTGGGCGCGCATTTTCACGTGTCTTCAGTCATCTTCAGAACCTCGACCCCCATTTTGACTTTGATGCTGCCATAGCGCCCGTGCCCATGGTTATCTGAGACAGCTTGTCAGACTAGGTGGACGACCACGTGGATGCCCTGGTCACGGAGTTCGCGCCTGAAGATGACGCGGCCGTGGTGGTGGTCAGAGAAGGCGGCGTGGATGACAATGATGCAGACGACGCTGACAACAACGCTGATGTCAGGGACGAAGACAGTGAGGTTAGCGAAGGAGGCAGCGCCTCTGGCTAACCCCGCTCTTTCCTTGCGTTAGCCTGTGTAAAAAGGGGAACCTTCGGGCGTGGCCCTGTGGGGTGTAAGAGCATTTTAAAGGGGGGCCCCTTATAATGTATGAAACATAGTGTATGAATTGACGGCACGTCTTTTGTGGACTAGGCTTGAGATGCACCATCGTGAGCCCGCGGGTCTCCTGAGCTCGGTAAATGTCGCGCCTTACCTTGACTCTGCAGGCCTTGATGTCCCGACCGGACCTTCCTCCTGAGGCTATCCCTTAGAGGCTCGCGAGACTCTGGGCCTCCTGAGAAGCCCGTGGATCCATATGAGAGGGCCGCGCTAGGAGCGTACGTTGGACCATGGTAGGATGCGCACGTTTAAATCTTGTGGCGCATGCACTCTCACCCCGAGGGAGTCCTATCTAGGTTGCACATACGCGCCCAGCGCTGTCTGCCGACCAGCCCCCAGCCCGCGGGGCACTCGTAAGGGGGTGTCGGAGGCGTGAGCCTTGAAAACAAAGCATGCAACCAGAACGCAATAAACCGGCACAAACCAGAGAAAACTCCCCCCAATTTTAGATAACACAAAAGAACTTCAACTCTCAATCTGAAAGAAAAGAAAACGGTGATCAAGTTATAGAGAAAGGGGCAAAGCAAACAGCCACTTCCGGCACCTAGCTAGTTTCTTGTCTTCCCACCATCGCAGAGCTAAGTGCTTTCACTGGATGTGAGCATAGTCATTGGGGGACAGTATCGACGGCCAGCACGGAGCATGGTGCTTCCACTTGGACATGGGCGGGAGCCCCCGAGGCCGAGGGGCGGCATACTGGAGGCTCTAGGGCGTGTACAGCCCCACTCATTATTACGTGACAGTGCCACGAGCGGAGACCTTCAAAGGCATGAGCCTTGTTTCATATGGCGTGACGAGGGCCCCGCCTTGCGCCTCCCCCGACCACTGTTGGGGCATCCGAAAACTAGGACGAGACCAAGGGGCAAGGGGGACGCTAATGGCGCCCTCGGCGACCACGGGCCCTCTGCCGTGGGGAAGGGCTCGCCAGTGCCTACCCCGGCAGAGGACCTACCTCCGTGTGACGCCTTGCTCCGCGCAGCGCGAGGGGGGCCCTGCATCCGGGCCCCGCCCACGCAACCCCCAGTGGGCCGGTCCTGCCGAGAGCAGGGGCACCACGCCCGGGTCTCCGACCGCTGTCGTGGCCTCGTTCACCTACGGGCCATGGTTAGTGTAAGAATGTCCCTGGGGTATCGGCTGTGCCATATGGTTGTTGTCATTGAAGGGTTCGGCGAAGCTGCCAGGCAGCTCATGGAAAGCCCCGACCTCCAGCGAATCTCCTGCCCAGCTCGTCTCGGGGAACAAGCTGGGGTCTTCCTCAGGTGTGTACTCCAGGTCCATCATGCGGGGCACATAGGCATCTGGGGTGGCTGCACCAGAACCTTCACCTCGATGCCCCACAGCTTGGACATCCGGGACATGCGCCTGGCCTTGGCGCCGCGGGGTGACTGTCAGTGTCAAAACCGGCGGATCTCGGGTAGGGGGTCCCGAACTGTGCGTCTAGGATCGACGGTAACAGGAGATGGGGGACACAATGTTTACCCAGGTTCGGGCCCTCTCTATGGAGGTAAAACCCTACCTCTCGCTTGATTGATATTTATGAATATGAGTGTTGCAAAAGTGGATCTACCACGAGATTATAATGGCTAAACCCTAGAAGTCTAGCCTATGTGGGTATGGTAACGAGTATATGTGATGTCCTTTCCGGGCTATCCCCTTTGGTTTATATAGGCACCGAGGGTATCTAGGGTTTACATGGAGTCGGTTACATGAGAAGGAATTTTCGGTCGCCAAGCTTGCCTTCCACGCCAAGTAGAGTCCAATCCGGACATGGTGCATTCTTCGGCCTTCATGTCTTCACGGCCCATAAGTCCGGCCAAAAGCATAATAGGCCGGACGCCCGAGGACCCCTTAGTCCGGGACTCCCTCAGTAGCCCCTGAACCTGGCTTCAATGACGAGGAATCTGGCGCGCAGATTTGTCTTCGGCATTGCAAGGCGGGTTCCATTCTTTCCGAGCTTCAAGATAGTCTTCGGACGCGATGATTGTATCCGGACCTATCACACACACCATATATTACCGCAGAGAGAATATATATTATTACACGAGTCTAATCCGCTGATAGCTTTTACAACATGACATCGCCTTTGTCCGATCGTAACTTCGAACCGTTTTTCGTCTACCGCTCCATGTTGCGAGACATGGTTGTCATTGGCATGTCTTGTCTAAGCAAAGATCATGCCCCCCTTATTACGGGATTCTCATCAATACGGGTGTGGGTAACCCAACCATGCCGTTTTGCATGGCTCTTGGGAATAGGCGAGTTCAAGGCGAGTGGGTAGCGCTTGATATTCGTGGTCTTTATAAGGGGATAAGGACACTCTTCCTTTACCCACATCCTTCTTCATCTCCAGTCCCTCCGTCCTTGAGCTCTAGCGCCCAAGCTTTCGGTTTTCCTTGTTCGAGAAGTCATTCCAATCATGTCCAGATCCGGGGCTGGAGGCAAGTGGATGGCTTCCTCCGTTAAGGAGAAGAACATCATGAGGTCCGGGAGGCCGGCTATCTAGCCAAGGAGATTGCTCATCGACTCCCGGAAAAAGGGCAGATCGTCCCTACCCCCGATCCCCACCAGAGGGTTGTGTTTCTCACACACTTCGTTCATGGGCTGGGATTCCCTCTTCATCCATTTGTCCGTGGATTGATGTTTTACTATGGGTTGGACTTCCATGATCTGGCCCCCAACTTTTATCCCTCAATATCTCCGCATTCATAGTTGTGTGCGAAGCCTTTCTCTGCATCCCACCTCACTTTGGCCTATGGCTGAAGACTTTTAATGTAAAGCCAAAGGTGGTGCGCGGCCAACAGGCCGAGTGCGGAGGTGCCATGGTGGGAAGGATACCCAATACCACCTGGCTCGAAGGCTCCTTCGTAGAGATGGTGAAGGGATGGCAATCGGGGTGGTTCTAAATAATCGAGCTGCGTGACGCCAACTGGGCGGCGGCTCCCAAATTCCGATCCGGAGTCCCGATGCGGCTTACCTCCTGGCAGGAGAAGGGCCTGACCTGGGGATCTGTGGAAGAGATCACATGGCTCCAAACATGCCTCCAGAATATGATAACCTGGAAGATCAAGCTAGTTGATGTGATCTTGGTCATGCTTGTACGCCGGATCCTTCCATGTCAGCGCCGGACCTGTTATTTGTGGGAGTTCAATTCGGCCGAGCACCAGACACTGTTAAGGCCCTTCGGCACGACGCACGAAGATATCTGGAAGGTGCTCTTCAAGGGCAGCGAGACGCCGCCACCCTTGACCAAAGATCGCGGGCTCAACTTTAAGCATCAGGCCAATTCGGTAAGCCGTCAAGGTGTAGTCTTTAAGGACACATTTTGAGGGAGGATACTAAGCCTTCTTGTCACTTTCTTTTTCAGGCCTGGGTCGATCTAGCGGGACGGATTAATAGTCCAGCTCCGCTGCCGAAGATGAAGAAACCCACTTCTTACCAAGATGTTATTTCCGGCGCCTTACGACATGCCGCAGAAGAAGGTCAAAACCATGGTCAAGGGGACCAGGCGTAGGCTTCTCCGAAGGAGCAACTTGGTCGTCTCGTCTGACGACGAGACGGACCTCTCAGCCGCCGAAGATGACGATGAGGAGGGAGGCGACTCCCCCCTGCGAGAGGAAGGGAGAGAAGGGAGGCCTCCTCGAGTTTGGAGGCGGAGGCACCCAAGAGGGGGAGAGGCTCCTTCGCGGATAACTCCGCGTGGGATGTTGACAGCAGTCCGGAGCGACCTCGTCGGACCAAGCCTCGGGCCGCCTCGTGAGTACCAGAATCAAAACATCCAGCCTTCTCGGTTTGCAATATTGACGCATTAAACCTTGTCGTTGCAGTCCGGCATGCGACGGCTCCCCACGATCCTCGACAGAGGATTCGCTGGATTCAAAGGAGATGGCTAGCATGTCCTACCGCTGCCTCCATTCCATCTCACCCAAGGACGATGACGAGGTGGCATCCAAAAAGACTTTCCCAGGCCGGGGGGAGATTCCGGAGACCATCAGGGTGACGCCCCAGGATGGCTCCTCGGCCGCCAGACTTACGGGGGAAAAAGTCCTCACGGGGACCGGTGACGGGGCCCGAGTTCCCTTCGGGCCTCAGCCAGATACCATTCCGGAGATCTACATGGCTCCGGGGTCCAGCGAACGGCATTCCCCCCAAGGAGGGAATGTGCCTGTTTCCATCGGTGACCTCTGTCCAACAGAGGCAATCGGATAATCTGCTGGAGGCGCTACAAGGCGCCTCTATCGTGGATGAGCATCATGTTCTTATGGACACGGTAATAGAGAAGGTTCGGTTTTGGTCAAAAGCGGACTGACCGAAGCCTGCACATAGCCTTCTTACGGGCTTTGAGGTGAGTATGTGGTTGTAGGAAAAAATATTGTCGTATAGACAGTAGCCCCTGATGCTCTGTTTGGTGTTCGGGAGGAAAAGCCAAACAGAGGATCGAGAATAAGTATCACAAGAGTCTAACATGAGTTGTCTATGTGAATAAGCAGGTATCGCTGCAGGCTGCCACTGCTCATGCTACGGAAGTGTCTGGACTAAAGCGAAAGCTGGAGCGGGCCGAGGAGGAGCTCGGCCTCATGAAGAAGCAGCTGGAAGATAGCCAAGGTATGCAGTAACCTATGGGTATATGTCGAAAAATGAGCAGTCCAGCCGGACTAAAGTGTCATAAACATTATTAGTGGCCACGACCGAGGTGTCGGCACTTAAGAAGGCGTTAGCCAAGGCCGAGGACAAAGCAGCCACGAAACGAGCCGCGCGCGAGAAGCACGAGGCCCAGGTTGCCGAGGCGCAGCAACAGCTCCAGGGCGTGATCGAGAGCTTTGAGTCCTTGGAGCACGATTGTAAGGTGCAGGAGTCCGAACTAGCGAAGGCCCACCAGAGCACACAGGATGCACGAGCCAAAGCCCAGGACGCTCTCCAGGAGATTCAGGCGGCTAAGAAGATTACGGCAGGTAACTTTCGCTTTGCATAGCAAGTGTGTGTAAGAAACGTTCCTTGTAGTTATCTGAATTCGGGTTTTCCAGGGGCGTTTACGGATCTTCTGCGTAGTATATGGGATGCTGCTGAGTATTACAGAGCCAGAGAAGGAATGTCTACGGAGAAGCTATTCTGGTCCCAGTATCTTGGACCCGAACATCCTTGCCCTTCATTGACCAGCTGAAGCAGTTGGTCGAGCTGCACAAGTCGGCGGAGCTAGCCATGAAGGACCTGATAGTCCGGCCGTGGGCTGCCGAGCCTGTACCTAGAAGCTATTTCGGACTTGTAAAGCGGCTTGTTAATGCCTATCCGCGGCTTGAAACCGTGAAGCGGTCAGTCTGCATCGAAGGTGCGCGCATGGCCTTTTCCCGTGTCAAGACGCATTGGGCAAAGCTGGATGCCAAGAAGCTGATGACTGAGGGACCGCCAGAGGGAAAGGAGCATCGTCGACCTAAGCTCTATTTTGATGGTGTCTTGGAGGGGTCCTGCCTTGTGGCGGAACAATGTCTGAAGGATATCATTTTCCCATGAGAACAATTGTATTATACTGTCCTGTAATATGGAGCAGTGATGTTTTGTATTATTGTCAGGACCCCGACTCAATGTCACATCGATCTAGCTTGTAACAACTCATATCACTTTGCAGCCTCACGCACGGTATCCCCACGGGTGTTGCCTTACCTTTTCCCGGCACCGTTTGCGCCTTTTGGCTCACGTATATGATAGTGTCGCTAGCATCCATATGATAAGGAGCCCGGGCTGACATGACTAGTTGTAAACCCAAAGTGGCACAGACTTACAGGGACAGGCATCCATGACCCAGCTTCGAACGTGTCGGTCATCAGCAAGTGGGTCTGGGCTGTAGCACTGGCTAGCAGGACTCCGGTAAACCGGGCTGTAGCAGGCTAACAGGACTTCGGTACTCAATGCATGACATTTCCCCGAAGGGACAGACACAGGAACGAAGAAGGACACATGCCGGCCAGCCTAAGTGTTCCAGAGCAGTAGCAAGCTACCATGGCTCAGCGGTAACACTAGGAGACATTTCCCGGTAAGAGAGGCTACTAAAGATAAACAACTAGATAGTCAGATCCCACACATACCAAGCATTTCAATAACATACACACAATATGCTCGATATGTGCAAATACAACATGGCATCACAACATGACTCTACGACACAAGTACTTTATTTAAGGCTCAGAGAGCCATACATAACATACACATAGGTAGGGGTCACACGACCCAGCATTCAAGTCATACAGTCATACAAACCAGCAGCGGAAGTAACTTGTCTGAGTACAGACAACTAGTAAAATAAAAGAGGCTTGGAAAGCCTAGCTATACTACGTGGTCCTTCACAAGCTCAGGATCACCACCTGGGCCTTAGCCTACTCATTGATGTCAACGTCTACGAAGAACCCATCAGAAGGGGTTGCAGTGTCTTCTGTAAAAATGTAAATTATAGCAACATGAGTACAAAGGTACTCAGCAAGACTTACATCAGATCCTACATACATGCACATTATCAAGAAGGGTTGGTGGAGTTATTGCAGCAAGCCAGCTTTGACTCTTGGCTAGGCTATCCTACGAGACTCCAACTTGAAATGGTTTTGCATACACGAGTCCACTACTCACCACTTCAATACACTACCGAGGATCCACCTCCGTCTTCCTACGGAAGGGCCATCCTCGGCACTCACACTTATCTTGAGGCTTTTAGTAGTTTCCATTTACTTGTCTATGAACTGTATAGGCAACCAAGTAGTCCTTTACCGCGGACGCGGCTATTCGAATAGATCATGATAACCCTGCAGGGGTGTACTTCTTCATACATGTTTCCACCACTTAGCGTCTGCACACGACATGTGCTCGGCAGACTTCAAGCGAAAGCCGACGTGGGTGTAGACCACGACCTACCTAAACACCTAAGTCTCTAGTCCAGGTTTATCGCCTATTCGGGTTCCATCCATGAGGAGATCCGGCCGGAGTTTCGCTCACAGCCCCAAACGATGTGAACAGGGTTCCGTGACACCAAACGGGTGCCCGGTTTACCCGGCCACGTACCTACTGCATCACAGCCCACCCCTACGGTCAGCGCAGTCCACGGCCTCCAGTAGGCTACAAACACCAGAAACTACTTGCAACTCCTGGACAGAGGACTAGGGTGAATAAGAAGTCGAGCGGGGTCATATTTCAGGGCCCAATGCATGGTAGTAGCTGTATCTTAAATCACACATACAGATCTCAGTGCTTAAGGTCGGCTTCAATGAAACAACCCACCATGTACTCCTACATGGCCTTTCATCAATACCTTTACCAAATCGTGTTCACCACACCACTCTCATTACCGACATAAACATTTCACTCTAGTCCATCACCCAGATGAACCAGACCTGACACGACTCTAAGCATAGCAGGCATAGCAAGGTAGGAACAACACATACATATGGCTCAATCAACTCCTACACATGCTAGTGGGTTTCATCTAGTTACTGTGGCAATGATAGGTCATGCAGAGGAAGTGGGTTCAACTACCATAGCACACAGCAGTTTGAAATGCGTTGTCTTAATGCAGTAAAAGAGAGCAGGAGCGAGAACATGGGATTGTATCGATATGATCAAATGGTTGGTTGCTTGCCTGATGGTTCGATGCACTGATACGGTTCTTCGTTAGGGTAATCACGGTACTCCTCGGAGGCAGAACCTGCCGCAAAGAACACCGATACACAACCATCACCAAACAATGTGCAACAATATGATGCATGCATGAAACATGGCAATATGAGTGTGTTGGGCTAATGCAACTAAGACTAGAGGGGTTTGAACCAATTTGAACCAAAGATTCAAATTTCAAACTCATACATGGCCCTTTAAAGTGTTTTACCTTGTTCTGCATTAAACATCAAGTTAACTTGTTTAATCATGCATGAAAATAGTACAGATGGATAGATTGGATTTTTCTGATCATTTTTCATATATAACTTGTCTGATTTGGAGTTACAGAATAAAAGTTATGAATTTTTGAAGTTTAAACTATATTCTGGAATTTCCTATATTAGATTAAATCCAGAAATTAATTTATTGCGTCAGCCTGACGTCAGTGTGACATCAGCAGGTCAACGGGACACGGTCCGGTCAAAACTGACAGTGGGTCCCGTTTGTCAGTGTGATTAGATTAGTTAAAGTTTAATTAAAACTAAACCTGTTTAATTAACAGGGCTGGGCCCCACCTGTCATTGACTCAGGAGAGTCAACCAGGGCCCACCCGTGGTCAAACCCGGGTCGGCTGCACCGGCGTTTAGCCGCCGGCGAGCCAGACGCGGCGGCGGAAGTGATTTTTGCCGTTCCGGCAACCAAACGAGCCGCGGAGGCCACCGGAGAGGAGCTGAGGTCGAGCCGCAGCTCTTGGTGGAGTCCGTTGGGGTCGGGGTGGCCGGAGTTGGCGCCGGCGATGACTTTGGCGGCCACCGGAGTTCGGCCGAAGTCGAACTTGTCGCTAGGGGGGTCGGTGAGGTGCGGGGAGTAGCTAGTTAGGTGCTACGTGACGCGGTGAGCATGATGGACACCGTGGAGTTGTCGGAGGGTGACCGGGAGCACGTCGGCGACGAGCTCCACGGTGGTGGGTGCGGTTGAGCTCCGGGAGGTCGCTACACGGCTCGGGAATGAGAGAGGGTGGGTAGGAGGGGTAGCTAGGCTCACAGCGCACCCGTAGAGGCCACCGGCGGGGTCGGGGACGAGCTGAGGCGGCGACGGTGTTGAAGGGGATCTCCGGCAACGGCGGTTCGGGCGAGGTCGTTGCGGTGGACTCGGGCGTTGCGAGCGCTCGGGGCTCGGCTTGCTCAATGAAGTGGACAGCGGCGGAGCTCCTGGACACGACGAGAGGACGCACGGGCGGCGGGGAGCGCGGCTACGACGTAGGCACGGCGGCGGTAGCGTCGGCCATGGCTGGGGGGCGCGAGGGGGAGGAGCTGGAGAGGAGAGGGGGTGTCTGGGGGGTTCGGGGAAGAGAGGGGGAGCGATCCACGACGTCACTGGGCGAGGGGAGCGGCGAGGCGGCGAGCAGGTGCGTGGCGCACGCTGTGGTCGCCGTCGGGCACCTGCCTGCCTGCCTGGCCGGCAAGCAGCTCGCTGGAGCGGCGCTGGGCCGGGCCGGCAGGTGGGCCGGGTGCTGGGCGCCAGGTAAGTTTTTCTATTTTTTCCTATTTTCTGTTTTTTTAATACTTCTGCAACTTTGTTGATTTATTAAAAATACTTAGACAACTCCTAAAATCACCAAACTACTCCTGGTCCATAGTTGGATTATTTCCAACATGAAACATTTTAGTTTGGAGATATTTGGGCATCTGAATATTTTATATAATTTTAAATGCCCAAATTCAAATATCTATGATTTAATTCAAAGACCCTAGGATGACCTAGGAAAATGTGCATCACTTTTGTCAGGGGTTTTGAACCAGGACAAAATGATGGGCATTTTAGAAGGGCATTTCAGGTTCATTGAAAAAGTTTTTAGTAAACCCTAGTTGGTTTCAGAGGGGGCTCGGGGTTCTGTCATCCCCATTTCAGGTTTCTGATGAAAGAATAAACATGATGCAACACTCTAATGCATGAACTAGCTAGGGTGTGACAACTCACCCCCACTCAAAAGAATCTCGTCCCGAGATTTGGGTTCCTCCGGAAAAAGGGCGGGATACTCGAGTCGAAGACGATCCTCCCTTTCCCAAGTTGCTTCATCCTCAGAATGGTGCGACCATTGAACTTTGAGAAACTTGATATTATGACGTCGAGTGGTACGCTCGGCCTGATCGAGGATACGAATGGGGTACTCTCGATACGTGAGATTATCATGGAGATCAAGCGTTTCGTTGTCCACTCCATGGATAGGATCCGAGAAGCAACGCCTGAGTTGAGAAACGTGGAAGACATCGTGGACTCTGGAGAGATGCGGAGGTAGTTCCAACTGGTAGGCAACTTCTCCTCGTTTAGCGAGAATACGAAAAGGTCCAATGTAACGAGGAGCCAATTTGCCTTTGATACCGAAACGATGTGTTCCCTTCAGAGGAGTAACCCGAAGGTAAGCCTTCTCGTCAACCTCGAAAGTCATAGCCTTATGTTTTCGGTCATATTGACTCTTTTGACGAGATTGGGCTGTTTTCAACTTTTCACGAACGATGCGAACTTGCTCTTCTGCTTCCTGAATCATATCCGGGCCAAAGAATTGTCTTTCCCCGGTTTCTGACCAGTTAAGGGGTGTTCGACACCGTCGTCCATAGAGAACTTCAAAAGGGGCTTTACCCAAGCTAGATTGATAGCTGTTGTTGTAAGCGAATTCGGCAAATGGAAGGCATTTCTCCCACTCCATTCCGAATGAGATAACAGAGGCTCGAAGCATGTCTTCTAGGATCTGGTTGACGCGTTCCACTTGACCACTTGCTTGAGGGTGGAAGGAGGTGCTAAAAGAGAGACGGGTTCCCATAGAATTTTGGAAACTTTCCCAAAATCGAGAGGTGAAAAGACTTCCTCGATCCGAGTTAATTTCCAAAGGAACACCATGGAGAGACACGATTCGGGAGATGTATAAGTCTACCAACTGACTAGCGGTTATACTCTCACGAACAGGTAAGAAATGGGCCACTTTGGAAAGACGATCGACAACGACGAAGATAGCATTATTCCCTCTCTTGGTTCTGGGAAAACCGGTAATGAAATCCATACCGATTTTATCCCATTTCCATTCAGGAATAGCTAAGGGTTGAAGGGTGCCAGCAGGCCGTTGATGCTCTGCTTTTACACAACGGCAGACGTCGCAATTAGCAATGTACTGAGCAATTTCTCTCTTCATCCTAGTCCACCAGAACCTCTGGCGTAGGTCCTGATACATCTTGGTACTACGGGGATGAATGGTGAGAGGAGATTCATGAGCCTCCTTAAGGATCAACTGCCGTAGATGCTGGTTCTTGGGAACCACTAAACGGTTCTCAAAGTACACAACACCACGATCATTTGTGGAAAAACAACTAGCACCTCCGCTGGCAATGTTCTCCTTGATTTTAGATATTCCCTTATCTCGCTTTTGGGCAGCGATGATTTGATCCGTAAGAGTAGGTTTCGCCACCAAGGTGGAAAGAAATCCTTGAGGAACAATGTGAAGGTTAAGCTTCCGAAATTCCTCATGGAGAAGCGGTTGACTTTGTTGTAACATCAGGTTGTTACAATAAGATTTACGAGTTAGCGCGTCAGCCATGACGTTGGCTTTCCCTGGGGTGTAAGTTATTCCTAAGTCGAAATCTGTGATCAACTCAACCCAACGTCTTTGCCTGAGATTCAAATCCGGTTGGGTGAAGATATACTTCAGACTTTGGTGATCAGTGAATATTTCGCAACGATTACCGAGAAGGTAATGTCGCCAGGTTTTAAGTGCATAGACTACAGCTGCAAGCTCTAGATCATGAGTAGGATAATTCTCCTCATGTGGGTGCAATTGCCATGAAGCGTAAGCAATTACGTGTCGATCTTGCATGGGAATGCAACCTAGTCCTTGTCGCGAGGCGTCGCAGTAGATAACAAAGTCCTTAGAGAAATCTGGCGGTACCAATACGGGAGCAGATGTCAGGCGTCTTTTCAGTTCCTGAAAGCTGTGCTCACATTGTGGAGTCCATTCGAACTTTTTATCTTTCTTGAGGAGTTCGGTTAGAGGTTTAGCAACTTTGGAGAAGTTCTCGACAAAGCGACGGCAATAGCTCGCTAAGCCCAGAAAACTCCGAACTTGCTTGACCGATTCAGGTGGAGTCCAATTAAGGACGGCTTGAACTCGCTCAGGGTTAACAGCAATACCTTTACCAGATATTACATGACCCAGATAGGTCACTTCTGACAACCAGAATTCACATTTAGAAAATTTGGCATAAAGGTGATGCTCTCGAAGTTTCTTCAACACTAGCCTTAGATGTTCGGCATGTTCGTCCTCGCTCTTGGAGTAGATGAGTATATCATCGAGGTAAACCACGACGAATTTATCCAAATACTCCATGAAGATTGAGTTCATTAACCGAGAAAAGGTGGCTGGAGCGTTGGTTAAACCGAAGGACATGACGGTGTACTCGTATTGGCCATAATGAGTAACAAAGTCCGTTTTAGGAATGTCCCCGTTTCTGATTTTGATTTGATGGTAGCCCAACCTCAAATCCATTTTGGAGAAGACTGAGGATCCAGCGAGCTGATCATACAGGTCGTTGATCCTGGGGAGCGGATATTTGTTCTTGATTGTGACCAAATTGACAGGTCAATAATCTACAACCATCCGGTCCGTACCATCCTTCTTCTTGACGAAGAGGACGGGGCAAGCCCACGGAGATGAACTAGGTCGGATGAAACCCTTTTTCAAGGACTCATCGAGTTGTTTCTTAAGCTCGGCTAGTTCTAGTGGTGCCATCTTATAGGGTCTTCTAGCAATCGGGACGGTTCCTGGAATGAGGTCTATTACGAACTCAACATCCCTGTCAGGTGGAACACCTGGCAATTCCTCTGGGAAGACATCCGGGAAGTCACGGACTACCAGAACGTCCTCAAGGTCTGGCAAAGGGCTGGCGTTAAGAGAATATAATTGTCGCTTGGCTAATCGGGTCAAGACATTGACTATCTTCCCCGAAGGATGGGTGAGTTGAACAGTCCTAGAGAAGCAATCAATTTTGGCATGATGAGCTGACATCCAGTCCATACCCAAGATGATATTAATATCTGAAGATTTGAGAGCTATCAAAGATGCAAGGAAAACAAGTCTGTCGACTTGGATTTTATTTCCATAACTTACCCTGGAGGTTTGCCATCTAGAACCGGGAGTAGAAATTTCCATAGTGGATGGCATGTCACAGAATGCGGTGTTATGCAAACGAGCATAGTTCTCGGATATAAATGAATGAGATGCTCCTGTATCGAAAAGAACAGATGCCGGGTGGCAATTAACAAGGAGCGTACCGAGAACGTCGTTGGGATCCTCTTGAGCTTCTTCGGCAGAGATACAGTTGACATGGCCACGTGTAGCGGTGGCCGGCTTGGCGTGGAACACTTTACCTGTCGGCTTGCCATGGCCAACAGCTTTAGCAGATTGGTTGGGGTTGGTTTGGGGACACTCACGCATATAGTGGCCAGATTCCCCACACTTAAAACAAGTCACGGCACTGGTACGTGGAGGAGCACTATTGGTTGGACCACCATAGGGCTTGGCTGGTGCAGACTGTTGAACGGGGCGAGGCGCCTGGAAGGATGGCCTCGGTGTGAACCTAGGTGGCAGGGCGGTGTTAGGCACCCACACGCGGCGCTTCTGAGGACCAGCACCGGATGAGGAACCCATGTCACGTCCATGCTTGCGTGTTGCGTCATAATCGGTCTGACCAGTTTCAGCACTGATGGCCTTGTTGACAAGCTTCTGAAAAGATGTGCACTCATGCAGACGGAGGTCGCGGCGAAGCTCAGGACTAAGTCCCTTACGGAACCTTGCTTGCTTCTTAGCATCAGTAGAAACTTCCTCAGTTGCATATCGTGCGAGGTTACCAAACTCCCTGCTGTAAGCATCCACAGAGAGTCGGCCTTGGGTGAAACTGCAAAATTCCTCACGTTTACGGTCCATGAGACCCTCCGGAATGTGATGTTCACGGAAAGCCTCGCTGAATTCAGCCCAAGTAGTGACATGGCCCGCTGGGCGCATAGCTCCATAATTCTCCCACCATAGACTGGCGGGGCCTTCAAGATGATATGCAGCAAAGGTGACCTTGTCAGCCTCGGCTACTAGCACGGAGCGCAGTTTGTGAGAAATACTGCGAAGCCAGTCATCAGCGTCGAGAGGCTCGACGGAGTGGTGGAACGTGGGTGGACGTAACTTGATGAAATCACTGAGTGACACCACGTTAGTCCTCTGATGGTGTGCTGTGTTCTGTTCAATACGCTCCAACAAACGGTTGGTCTCCCGCTTGTTTCTTTCGGCTTCCATCATAACCTCGGCTAGGGAAGGAGGATGAGGCAGATTTGCATTCCTGACTTCACTGCCTTCGGCCTGCTCTTGAGGAGCAGGGTTATTGCGCGTGTTGACCATCCTAGGTAAACAAGACAATGATTTAGTCAGAATGGTAAGATTCCGACATAGAATACAGAATGTAAGGAGTAACTCGGAATGCAAGATGATCATCCGTATGACATGGTAGATACAGAAACTGCTTCTTTATTCCATCGTCATACACACCATACAAGGTTTAGTACAAGACCAAACAAGGTACTATTATGGTGAAAGGAGGATTACATCTCATCGGAGGCATCCCAAGCTCCTATACATTATTTTTCTACACCTCCAGAAGGCGGTACAAACTAGGTCATATCCCACGAGTCACGCAGGACGATAGACGACACAGCTAGTACGAACTAGTGATACTACCACTAACTCAGACCGATCCGTAGTAGTCCTCGTAGAAGTCACCTTCATAGCCTGGAAGCTCAACATGATCATCCGGAAACAGACGATCTCGCGGAGCTTGTGGACCATAGGGGCTAGGATGAGGTCTTGGACCAACAGACGGTGGCCTGCGGGGACCGCGAGGTGGGGTGATGCCTCCTACATCACGCCAACCCATCACGTCTGGCAAAGAAGATCTCACAGGATAGAGATCACGCATATCCGAATATCCAGCTTGCACCGCCGGTGCAAACCGAGTCAATGTGGCCCAATGGTCAGCACGGGTATGGAAAAGCTCTAGCCTCAAGGCCCGGTTTTCACGGTCCTTATCCTCGAGCATCTCAACAGTGGTGTGAGTCCGTGAATCCTCCTGAGTGGGGTCAGCATAGATAGCCTGGAGATACCCTTGTGCTCCCGGAAGTGATCCTGGCATATACCGGAAATCAGAGTCCCGAAATAGGCCAGACCTGACTCGCATGATGGTCATCATAGAGTAGGCGGCGTCCTGCACAGCCATCTCAATAGTAACCCCGAGTCCATAGGAGCAGTGAAGGGGCTCGGTGGATCCAGGATAAGATGGAAATATCCTGACAGTGCAGAGATACTAGCTTTGATTAAAGTCTCGGAATTGCTCTTCGACCGTGTACTCAGGATACCAACGGTATCCAGCCTCAGTCATTACCCTGACCAACATGGCGGTATGGCCGGGTACATCTAGGCATCGAGTCAGGCGAACCACTTGATTAAGGTCGCGAGTGGCCATCTGAAAGCACAACCATAATGCAAAGGCATTAGAATTTCTAGCAAAATTTCGGCAGCATAACAGCTGTAAATGCTCAAGAAGGATTTTGAGACATTTGACAAAGGATTTCATACAAACTCAACATCATCATATCAAAGTTCTGAGTCCATCCTAACAACATGATGTGGTAGTAGAACTGTACTAGGCTTGTATCCATCAAACCTATAAGGTACTACTGATTAGTAACACGTGATCCTGATAGAGAGAAAAGATCCTAATTCCTTAACCCCCGGTGGAAGAATAGACTGACTCAGATCAGAATGTCATAAGATAAGGAGTAAAAAGAACCTTACGTTCCAACCCACAAACAATTCCCCTACATATAACTAAGGAATTTCTAGACTCAACATCGACCAGTTTGGCTTGGAATACCTACAGGCAGTCCGGCTCTGATGGCAACGCTGTCAGGACCCCGACTCGATGTCACATCGATCTAGCTTGTAACACCTCATATCACTTTGCGGCCTCACACACGGTATCCCCACGGGTGTTGCCTTACCTTTTCCCGGGACCGTTTGCGCCTTTTGGCTCACGTATATGATAGTGTCGCTAGCATCCATATGATAAGGAGCCCGGGCTGACATGACTAGTTGTAAACCCAAAGTGGCACAGACTTACAGGGACAGGCATCCATGACCCAGCTTCGAACGTGTCGGTCATCAGCAAGTCGGTCCGAGCTGTAGCACTGGGCTAGCAGGACTCTGGTAAACCGGGCTGTAGCGGGCTAACAGGACTTCGGTACTCAATGCGTGACATTTCCCCGAAGGGACAGACACGGGAACAAAGAAGGACACATGCCGGCCAGCCTAAGTGTTCCAGAGCAGTAGCAAGCTACCATGGCTCAGCGGTAACACTAGGAGACATTTCCCGGTAAGAGAGGCTACTAAAGATAAACAACTAGATAGTCAGATCCCACACATACCAAGCATTTCAATAACATACACACAATATGCTCGATATGTGCAAATACAACATGGCATCACAACATGACTCTACGACACAAGTACTTTATTTAAGGCTCAGAGAGCCATACATAACATACACATAGGTACGGGTCACACGACCCAGCATTCAAGTCATACAGTCATACAAACCAGCAGTGGAAGTAACTTGTCTGAGTACAGACAACTAGTAAAATAAAAGAGGCTTGGAAAGCCTAGCTATACTACGTGGTCCTTCACAAGCTCAGGATCACCACCTGGGCCTTAGCCTACTCATTGATGTCAACGTCTACGAAGAACCCATTAGAAGGGGTTGCAGCGTCTTCTGTAAAAATGTAAATTATAGCAACATGAGTACAAAGGTACTCAGCAAGACTTACATCAGATCCTACATACATGCACATTATCAAGAAGGGTTGGTGGAGTTATTGCAGCAAGCCAGCTTTGACTCTTGGCTAGGCTATCCTACGAGACTCCAACTTGAAATGGTTTTGCATACACGAGTCCACTACTCACCACTTCAATACACTACCGAGGATCCACCTCCGTCTTCCTACGGAAGGGCCATCCTCGGCACTCACACTTATCTTGAGGCTTTTAGTAGTTTCCATTTACTTGTCTATGAACTGTATAGGCAACCAAGTAGTCCTTTACCGCGGATGCGGCTATTCGAATAGATCATGATAACCCTGCAGGGGTGTACTTCTTCATACATGTTTCCACCACTTAGCGTCTGCACACGACATGTGCTCGGCAGACTTCAAGCGAAAGCCGACGTGGGTGTAGACCACGACCTACCTAAACACCTAAGTCTCTAGTCCAGGTTTATTGCCTATTCGGGTTCCATCCATGAGGAGATCCGGCCGGAGTTTCGCTCACAGCCCCAAACGATGTGAACAGGGTTTCGTGACACCAAACGGGTGCCCGGTTTACCCGGCCACGTACCTACCGCATCACAGCCCACCCCTACGGTCAGCGCTGTCCATGGCCTCCAGTAGGCTACAAACACCAGAAACTACTTGCAACTCCTGGACAGAGGACTAGGGTGAATAAGAAGTCGAGCGGGGTCATATTTCAGGGCCCAATGCATGGTAGTAGCTGTATCTTAAATCACACATACAGATCTCAGTGCTTAAGGTCGGCTTCAATGAAACAACCCACCATGTACTCCTACATGGCCTTTCATCGATACCTTTACCAAATCGTGTTCACCACACCACTCTCATTACCGACATAAACATTTCACTCTAGTCCATCACCCAGATGAACCAGACCTGACACGACTCTAAGCATAGCAGGCATAGCAAGGTAGGAACAACACATACATATGGCTCAATCAACTCCTACACATGCTAGTGGGTTTCATCTAGTTACTGTGGCAATGACAGGTCATGCAGAGGAAGTGGGTTCAACTAACGTAGCACACAGCAGTTTGAAACGCGTTGTCTTAATGCAGTAAAAGAGAGCAGGAGCGAGAACATGGGATTGTATCGATATGATCAAATGGTTGGTTGCTTGCCTGATGGTTCGATGCACTGATACGGTTCTTCGTTAGGGTAATCACGGTACTCCTCGGAGGCAGAACCTGCCGCAAAGAACACCGATACACAACCATCACCAAACAATGTGCAACAATATGATGCATGCATGAAACATGGCAATATGAGTGTGTTGGGCTAATGCAACTAAGACTAGAGGGGTTTGAACCAATTTGAACCAAAGATTCAAATTTCAAACTCATACATGGCCCTTTAAAGTGTTTTACCTTGTTCTGCATTAAACATCAAGTTAACTTGTTTAATCATGCATGAAAATAGTACAGATGGATAGATTGGATTTTTCTAATCATTTTTCATATATAACTTGTCTGATTTGGAGTTACAGAATAAAAGTTATGAATTTTTGAAGTTTAAACTATATTCTGGAATTTCCTATATTAGATTAAATCCAGAAATTAATTTATTGCGTCAGCCTGACGTCAGTGTGACATCAGCAGGTCAACGGGACACGGTCCGGTCAAACCTGACAGTGGGTCCCGCGTGTCAGTGTGATTAGATTAGTTAAAGTTTAATTAAAACTAAACCTGTTTAATTAACAGGGCTGGGCCCCACCTGTCATTGACTCAGGAGAGTCAACCAGGGCCCACCCGTGGTCAAGCCCGGGTCGGCTACACCGGCGTTTAGTCGCCGGTGAGCCCGACGCGGCGGCGGAAGTGATTTTTGCCGTTCCGGCAACCAAACGAGCCGCGGAGGCCACCGGAGAGGAGCTGAGGTCGAGCCGCAGCTCTTGGTGGATTCCGTTGGGGTCGGGGTGGCCGGAGTTGGCGCCGGCAACGACTTTGGCAGCCACCGGAGTTCGGCCGAAGTCGAACTTGTCGCTAGGGGGGTCGGTGAGGTGCGGGGAGTAGCTAGTTAGGTGCTACGTGACGCGGTGAGCATGATGGACACCGTGGAGTGGTCGGAGGGTGACCGGGAGCACGTCGGCGACGAGCTCCACGGTTGTGGGTGCGGTTGAGCTCCGGGAGGTCGCTACACGGCTCGGGAACGAGAGAGGGAGGGTAGGAGGGGTAGCTAGGCTCACAGCGCACCCGTAGAGGCCACCGGCGGGGTCGGGGACGAGCTGAGGCGGCGACGGTGTTGAAGGGGGATCTCCGGCGACGGCGGTTCGGGCGAGGTCGTTGCGGTGGACTCGGGCGTTGCGAGCGCTCGGGGCTCGGCTTGCTCGATGAAGTGGACAGCGGCGGAGCTCCTGGACACGACGAGAGGACGCACGGGCGGCGGGAAGCGCGGCTACGACGTAGGCACGGCGACGGTAGCGTCGGCCATGGCTGGGGGGCGCGAGGGGGAGGAGCTGGAGAGGAGAGGGGGTGTCTGGGGGGTTCGGGGAAGAGAGGGGGAGCGATCCACGACGTCACCGGGCGAGGGGAGCGGCGAGGCGGCGAGCAGGTGCGTGGCGCGCGCTGCGGTCGCCGTCGGGCACCTGCCTGCCTGCCTGGCCGGCAAGCAGCTCGCTGGAGCAGCGCTGGGCTGGGCCGGCAGGTGGGCCGGGTGCTGGGCGCCAGGTAAGTTTTTCTATTTTTTCCTGTTTTCTATTTTTTTAATACTTCTGCAACTTTGTTGATTTATTAAAAATACTTAGGCAACTCCTAAAATCACCAAACTACTCCTGGTCCATAGTTGGATTATTTCCAACATGAAACATTTTAGTTTGGAGATATTTGGGCATCTGAATATTTTATATAATTTTAAATGCCCAAATTCAAATATCTATGATTTAATTCAAAGACCCTAGGATGACCTAGGAAAATGTGCATCACTTTTGTCAGGGGTTCTGAACCAGGACAAAATGATGGGCATTTTAGAAGGGCATTTTAGGTTCATTGAAGAAGTTTTTAGTAAACCCTAGTTGGTTTCAGAGGGGGCTGGGGGTTCTGTCATCCCCATTTCAGGTTTCTGATGAAAGAATAAACATGATGCAACACTCTAATGCATGAACTAGCTAGGGTGTGACAATTATAATGCTTATGATTTACATTTTACCTCCTGTGCGGCCGTTTATGAAATCTGAGGGTGGACCATTCGTCGGCTTCTGCCCCCACATAGATAGTACGAGGGTGTTCAGGATAAATCTAAACACTCTTTACTCCATAGTCTGGTCCTTAAAGGTGGTGTTTAGCGCAACGAACAAGGCAATCAGACTATGCGGCCTTTACCGCCCTCACTTAGCCATAGGAGTTTGACAATTAAAAAGTTTGGTGAAGCCCCTGGTATTCGAAAGGCCGAAGTAGGGGTGCTATACACGCCTAATCGGAGGGACCGATTCTTCGCGCGAAGTGGAAAAAATCTCTAACGATTTGGAACCTCTCGAACAGCTGATCGGCTCTCGCCGCATCATGACAGTCAGTTTTCGGCTGTGTCTACTGAGGTGCTCGTCCGAAAGAACCGGCACACACAGTAGTTCCCCCTTTACTACCCTGGCCGATATAGCGGAACACAAGGTAGTAAGTAAAGGAGCCGGGCAACCCAACTATTGACCAAAGACATGATTCGGAGCCTATGCATATAATGTTATAAGTTCGGGATACCGAACTATACTATAAAAGTGTTCAGACTTTTTATTGCCGTAGTGTTGGGTGTAATGAAGCCCCTGGCGCAGTAATACATACCATAGTGTACGTGTGCAATAAGTAATATTTACAAAGGTGAGAAGACAGGAAAATTAGGTAATAAGCGGATGCCATCATTCATTCACCATTGTGATGTAATTGGTACGTCGAGGCGTACTTTGTGCAAATAATGCGATAAGCAAGTAAAGCTATTTATCATGCCGTAACCAAGGGCGGGGTGCGTGAGGGTATGTAAAACAAGTATGGCGATCGTTACAACGAGTCGTCCGTATAGACCTCGAAAAGAGAAAAAACCCGTAATAAAAGGCAAAAGTAAAGGCATGTGAATCCTGGTGTCGGTCGAGCCGTACAGTGGATTGCAGACGAATTATGCCTCTGTCGATTCCCATGGTGTTTTGATTGCGTGGTTTATGTACGCGCGGTATTAGTGCCATTGCCTCATCTGGGCTGGGACGGAGGTCATATTGCTAATTCGGCTCTTGTCGAGCCGATCTGTCCTGCTGCAGTGTGGTCCGGACCCTCTTGATGATGTCCAGGGGCTTGGCAGCCGGATTATAATGCTGCTTGAGAAGGCCTCTTTGTACCTCTGCTGCTAGAGCGGTAGTGTGCTCCTCTGTACGGAGGGAGCATTCTGTGTTTCCGTTTACTATGATGATGCCACGTGGGCCGGGTATCTTTAGCTTGAGATAAGCATAATGTGGTACCGCATTGAATCTAGCGAATGTGGTTCGTCTGAGCAGGGCGTGATAGCCGCTGTGAAATGGGACGATATTGAAGAATAGTTCTTCGCTTCGGAAGTTATCTGGGGAACCGAAGACCACCTCCAGCGTGATCGAGCCCATACAACGGGCTTCTATGCTTGGTATGGCTCCTTTAAGGGAGTTATCATGGGTTTGATTCGTGAGGGATTAATGCCCATCTTGCGTACTATATCCTGATAGAGCAGGTTGAGGCTGCTAC
Source organism: Triticum aestivum (assembly GCF_018294505.1). NCBI lineage: Eukaryota > Viridiplantae > Streptophyta > Magnoliopsida > Poales > Poaceae > Triticum > Triticum aestivum. The sequence goes on along the minus strand of NC_057803.1, from coordinate 297,636,312 downwards.
CACCGTCCATTAGGACTCGTGTCATGTGAAATCCGTCGATGATTGGGTCGAGTACCAATGCGGCCGAACCGCCATGAAGGATGCTAGTAGGATGATCACGACGATCAAAGGTGATCGGGATTGACGACCATGGGTTAAGTTTTGGGGCGACTGGCTCTACCGCATAAATGTACGTGAGTGCACGCTTGCGCTCCCTTTTGGGGATGTGTGTGGTGTATATCATGTTCACCGTTTTGACTTGAGGCGGGAATTTCTTCTACCCCCCAGTTTTCGACTTCCGGGGCTCCTCATCTTCGTCCTCGCTCTGCGATTCCCCTTCCTTGTTTACGCTATTTACCTTGCTGGCTTGCTTAAAGACCCGGCAATATCTGTTAGTATGGTTGGCCGGTCTGTCTGGGGTGCCATGTATCTGGCATGGACGGTCGAGTATGCAGTCCAAGCTGGATGGTCCTCCGCCGTTCCTTTTATAGGGCTTCTTTCATTGGCCGGACTTGGAGCCACTGAATTCGGCATGAATGGTAGTGTCATCGGTGTTATCGCCATTGCTTCGACGTTTGTCTCTGTTACGCTGGAGCTTGCCGGTGTTGTTTTTGGCCTCGGAGGGGCCTGTTTCATTGGCTGTGTTGGTACAGTGAGCCAGCCAACTATCCTCTCCCACAAAAAAGCAGGTCATAAGTGTCGTGTGGGCTGCAATGGATCTCGGCTTTTCCTGGCCGAGGTGGTGGGCGAGCCATTCGTCCGGGATGCTATGCTTAAAGGCTGCTAGGGCTTCAGCGTCTGGACAGTCGACGATCTGGTTCTTTTTGGTTAGGAACCTAGTCCAGAATTTTCTGGCTAATTCTCCAGATTGTTGAACTATGTGGCTTAAGTCATCGGCATCGGGTGGCCGGACATATGTACCTTGGAAGTTGTCGAGGAAGGCCTCTTCCAAGTCTTCCCAGCTGCCGATGGAGTTCTCAAGCAGACTATTTAGCCAGTGTCGAGCTGATCCTTTGAGCTTTAATGGGACGTATTTGATGGCATGGAGGTCATCTCCTCGGGCCATATGTATGTGAAGAATGAAATCTTCGATCCATACTGCGGGGTCGGTTGTTCCGTCATATGATTAAATATTGATAGGCTTGAACCCTTCGGGGAATTGATGATCCAGCACCTCGTCTATGAAGCAGAGAGGGTGTGCGGCGCCTCTAGAGCGGGTCGTGTCACGGCGTATCTCCAATGACCTTCGTCTGTGATTATCGGCCTGGGTGTGATTAAGTTTGTCACGTCCGAATAGGTAGCTGTCATCCCGAGTATGGGAACGTCCTTGTGATCCGTACGTAGATCTGGTGTGTCCTTCTCTATTGTCCAATTTCTGCTGAAGATCGTATGTATGGTCCCGAACTAGTGTGTCCCCATTTTTGTGAGGCGGTTGGGCGGGCTGCTGTTCGGTCTGAGTTGTTGTTTTATCCCGATCGCGGGGTGCTCGGTCCGCATTGTGCGAAGGAGGTATGGGATCTGTTGCCACCTCATCAAACTGAGGTAGCAGCCTGCGTTTTGGGTACCTCTTAGCTGGACGCTTGAGGCCGTATTCCTCAGCTGTCAGGACATCAGTCCATCTGTCGACGAGCAGGTCTTGTTCAGCTTGAAGCTGCTGTTGTTTCATTTTCAGGCTTTTTGCATTGGCTATGAGTTGAAGCTTAAAGCAGTCCTGCTCAAGAGGATCCTCAGGCACGATGAAGTCTTCGTTGACAAGGCTTGTCTCCTCCTCGGAGGGTGGATGGTAACTATCATCCTCCGGGTCATCTTCTATGGCCTGTCCGTCAAGGTTGTTTTGCCTACTGTCGTATTTCTGTTCGCATGTAGCCCCGATAGGGCCTTCATTGTTTTCGGCGTCACCCGGAGTACTATTTTCTCCGGTGCTAGTGTTGCCGTCCTTTGAGCAGCGGTGTTTGGGACGCCGGCACTTGGACTGTGTCTTGGAGGTTTTATTCGTGTCTGGCTCTTCTTTGTTGTCACCTGATCCTTTAGGTGTATCAACCATGTACACGTCTTATGAAGAGGCGGTCGTCCAACATCCAGTGAATGGCGGGTCTTGGCCTTGCTCCTCATTGACATCGTCATCCATACCGTCGATGTCTTCGGAGCCATAGTCCAGCACGTCGGTTAAATCATCGATGGTGGCTATGAAGTGGGTGGCGGGTGGGGAGAAAAATTCCCAATCATCTGTTTCTAGCTCGAACCGGACATAGTTCGGCTGTGAGTCCTTCTCCAAGGACAAATTCTTTAAAGATTTTAGCACGTCGCCCCAAGGTGAGTGCTGGAAAATGTCAGCGGCATTGAACTCGAAGATCGATAACCGATCTAGCTCAGTGTCCGCAGGCGTGCACAGTCCAGAACTTATGGCCGGAGATGAGTCCGGAGTTCCATCAAGGCAAACATTGCAGGGCGTCGAGTCCATGTGTGGCTCCAACGCCACGAACTCTGAGGCCTCGGATGGCTCGATCTACTTTGGCTCTAAGGTCGTTGCAGCCCCAGGAACCATCTCCTGGGTGTGATCCGATGACGGATTTAAGTCACATTCATCGGGATGAGGGGGAGCGATCGCCGCGGGCTCAAATCCCTCGAAGATCGAGTCTCCATAGATATCCACGACGTAGTTCAAGCTTCTGAATCCGACCTGATGGCCAGGGGCGTAGCTGTCGATCTCCTCCATATGGCCAAGCGAGTTGGCCCGCGGTACGAAGCCGCCGGATACGAAGATCTGTCCGGGGAGGAAGATTCCTCCCTGGACAGCGTCATTATTGATGATTGAAGGGGCCATCGAACCTTTTGTCGATGGCACAGTGGAACTCTTAATGAAAGCACCAACGTCGGTGTCAAAACCGGCTGATCTCGGGTAGGGGGTCCTGAAATGTGCGTCTAGGATCGATGGTAACAGGAGACGGGGAACACAATGTTTACCCAGGTTCGGGCCCTCTCTATGGAGGTAAAACCCTATGTCCTGCTTGATTGATATTAATGAATATGAGTGTTACAAGAGTGGATCTACCACGAGATCATAATGGCTAAACCCTAGAAGTCTAGCCTATGTGGGTATGGTAACAAGTATATGTGATGTCCTTTCTGGACTATCCCCTTCGGTTTATATAGGCACCGAGGGGATTTAGGGTTTACATGGAGTCGGTTACATGAGAAGGAATTTTCGGTCACCAAGCTTGCCTTCCACGCCAAGTAGAGTCCAATCCGGACACGGTGCATTCTTCGGCCTTCATGTCTTCACACCCCATCAGTCTGGTCCAAAGGATAATAGGCCCGACGCCCATGGACCCCTTAGTCCAGGACTCCCTCTGCGACGCCCCAGCGCGGCCCCACAGGGGACCTCCAGCGCTTGCCCCAGCCGTAGGCGCTGCGGTTTCGGTGGGACGAGCTACGCCGAGGGTCATGTTGTTGCGGTCAAATCCTTCGTGTGCTCCGTGGGGCGCACAGGCGCGTTGAGGCCCGGCATGTGCCTCTGCCACCACCTGAGGGGTGGATAGGGAGCAGAAAGGTGCTGCACCCCTGCAGGCAGCGTCGAGCAGTTTGGCGACCCGCTCCAGCAGGGCATCGTGGCCGCCCTCCGCCAAGCTGCAGCGTAGTAGCTCCTACGCCATGATGATTGCGGCCCACATGTTCGCCTGCTCCTAACGAGTGTGCGGCGCCGTTGCCGCGGCGTAGCCCGAAGACCATGTGGCGGCACGCGTACACCAAGGGGCAAGGGCGGGCGGCGTTGGCCCACGTTGCCCGTGTCCGGCGGAGTTGGGCGGTGTACGAGCCGCCTAGAGCGTGTAGTGGAGGTCTTCCTGGGCGGATGACATCGCCCGGGCGGGCCAAGCAGCCCAGTGTTCGGCATGAGCCCTCTGATTGTCGGCCATCAGGGCTATCAGGCGACGGCTGGCTGGAAGAAGAAAGGCCCCGATGCAACCCTACCTAGCATGCCAAATGTCGGATTCGGGGTTCCACAGACCCTTGAGAGGTTCTAACACTGGGGTGCATGCGAAGAATTCCCTCTTCCCAGTCTTCCTGCTCAACGATTCCACGGCCTAGCTCGACGAACCCAAGGGACAAGAGACACAGTAGTTTATCCTGGTTCGGGCCACCTTACGGTGTAATGCCCTACTCCAGCTTTGTGGTGGATTGCCTCGGGGGGCTGAGGATGAACTAGTACAGTCGACGAAGAGGCTTAGGAAGTGAGGTGTTCTTGATCTTGATGAGCTAGTGAGGTGGTCAGGGTCGAAATGGATCCCATCCCTTCTACGGTGGTGGCAGGGTCCTATATATAGTGGCCTTGGTCCTCTTCCCAAATGTAGGCGGGAAGGGATCCCACAACAGCCAAATTTGAAGGGAGGCAGCAAGTACAAGCTATCCTGACAAAAGTAGTCTTCACCCGCAAAAGGCTCTGGTGGTGACGCTACGGTGGGCTCCGCTATGACCTCCGTCCTGTCGTCTTGGCGGTCTTGATCTCGTTGCACCGATATGGAAACCTTTGCTTGATTCCTCAGGACTCCGCGCTTGCGCTTGCCTCCTTGGCGCCAAAGGGGAAGCTAGTACACTATGTGCGTTGCCGCTCGCCTAGCTTTGGTCGTCATGGCTCATGTCATGTGAACCTTGCGAGGTGCACCTTGCATTGATATCTCCGCTCCTCGGGAGCCAGCCTAGTGAGGCCGCCCCCAGGGAGGTCCTGGTGTCGTCCTCCTCGCGAGGCTTGGCCCCTCGTGAGGGTCTAGGATTGTTGTTGGTGAAACAGGGCCATACTGGGCCGTCGATCTAGCCATGTCGTGGGCCGCAGGCAGGCAAGTCTGGGTACCCCCGTTCCCAGGACGCCAACAGATGTAGTATGATAGGATGGTATCCTCCTTTGAGTGATTCAAGTGGCTTGACTTGGCACATGTTCACACATGTAGTTGAAACAAAAACAACATAGCCTCCACGATATTTATGTTCATGGTGATTTATATCCTACTCATGCTAGCACTCAATGTTGGTTAACCTCAATGCATGTTTATGACCGTTGTCGCTCTCTAGTTGGTCGTCCTCAATCTATTTGCTAGCTTTTCACTTGTACTAAGCGGGAATACTACTTGTGCTTCCAGTTCCTTTAACCCAAAGTTGTTCCATATGAGTCCACCATACCTACCTATATGCGGTATTTACCTAACGTTCCTAGTAAATTTGCATGTGCCAAACTCTAAACCTTCAAATAATAATCTATTTTTATGCCCGAACTCATGTAGCGATTGGGGGCTGTCAGTATCTTCCATGCTAGGTGGGTTATTCTCACGGTGAGTATTTATTCACTTATCATTCATGAGAACATGGCCGGTAATCGGGATGCCCAGTTCCATGCTCTAAATCAAATCAAAATATAATAATCAAACAAAACTCCCTAGGACTGTTGTTGGTATGGACGGTACCCATGGATTCGGCTAGCCGTCGAGTGTGATTGTTGGTGGAGGTGGAGTAAAAACTTTACCATTCTGTTTGGGAACCGCATATAATGTATCTAGCATGGAAGATAGTGAGATCTCTTGGTTGTTATGTTGACAATGAAAGCATATCGCTCAAAATTATATTCATCTCTATTTTAAAAAGATGGATCTCTGGCACCTCTGCAAATCCCTGCTTCCCTCTATGAAGGGCTTATCTATTTACTTTTATTGTTGAGTCATCATCTTCTTATAAAAAGCATCAGCTGGAGAGCACCACTGTCCTTTATATGCTTTGGTTTTAATTGATGTTGAGTATGAGTCTGACTGGATCTCTTTTGCCATGAATTATAATGTCTAGTCGGTCCGTGATCTGCAGGGGTGCTCTGCATTTATGTTTTGCGGTCTCAGAAAGGGCTAGCAAGATATCATTTTGTCATACTATATCATGATTGTTTTGAAGAAGTGTTGTCATCCGAGATTTATTATTATTGCTCTCTAGTTGATTGTGCCATTTATATGAGTAAATTTGAGACCTAAATGTTATTGTGGATATGGTTAGTCCATAATCTTTGCTGAAAACCTAAATATTGGCTAGATATATTTGTAACGACAAGATCAAACAGAGTTCGTCAAAGTTTTTTTGTCACTTTCTGTCTGTCAACCGAATTTCTTGAGGACAAGAAATGCGTTAAGCTTGGGGGAGTTGATACGTCCCCATCGTATCTACTTTTCCAAACTCTTTTGCCCTTGTTTTGGACTCTAATTTGCATCATTTGAATGGAACTAACCCAAATTGACACTGTTTTCAGCAGAATTTCCATGGTGTTATTTATGTGCAGAAATAAAAGTTCTCTGATTGACCTGAAAATTTATGGAGAATTTTTGTGGAATATATAAAAATACTGGCGCAAGAATTAACCAGAGGGGGTCCACCTAGAGGCCACAAGCCTGGGGCAACCCCCCTGGGCGCGCCTAGAGGGCTTGTGGGCCCCCAGGACCTCCTCCAACCCTAACTGCAACTCTATATCACCATATTCAGGCAGAATCAAAATCAGAGAGAAGGATTCATCATGTTTTATGATACAGAGCCACCGCCGCCTCCTGGTCTTCATCAGGAGGGCTGATCTGGAGTCTGTTCCGGGCTCTTGAGAGGGGGATTAGTCTACATCGTCATCATCAACCTTCCTCCATCACCAATTTCATGATGCTCATCGCTGTGTGTGAGTAATTCCATCGTAGGCTTGCTCGACGGTGATGGGTTGGATGAAATTTATCATGTAATCGACTTAGTTTTGTTAGTGTTTGATCCCTAGTGTCCACTATGTTCTGAGATTGAAGTTGCTATGACTTTGCTATGCTTAATGCTTGTCACTAGGACCAGAGTGCCATGATTTCATATTTGAACCTATTATGTTTTCGTGAATATATTTGTGTTCGTGATCCTATCTTGCAAGTTGTAGACACCTATTACGAATTAGGATCCACATACCCCAAGGTGACAATAATTGGGATTCTTTTCGGTGATTACCATAGTTTGAGGAGTTCATGTATTCACTAAGTGCTAATGCTTTGTTCCTGTTCTCTATTAAAAGGAGGCCTCAATATCCCTTAGTTTCCATTTGGACCCCACTGCCATGGGAGGGTAGGACAAAAGATGCCATGCAAGTTCTTTTCCATAAGCACGTATGACTATACACGGAATACATGCCTACATTATATTGATGAATTGAAGCTAGTTCTGTGTCACCCTAGGTTATGACTGCTACATGATGAATATCATCCAACACAATTATCATTGCCGATCCAATGCCTACGAGTTTTTCACATATTGATATTTGCTAAGTTACTTTCGTTGCTACTGCTATTACAATCGCTACAAAACAGCTACTGTTACTTTTGCCACTATTACATTTACTTCCCTACTACTTTGCTACTAAATACTTTGCTGCAGATATTAAATCTTTCAGGTGTGGTTGAATTGAAAACTCAACTACTAATACTCGTGAATATTCTTTGGTTCCCCTGGTGTCGAATCAATTAGTTTGGGTTGAATACTCTACCCTCGAAAACTGTTGCGACCTCCTATACTTGTGGGATAGCAGAGCCTCAAAGTGGCCTGCATCATTTGTTTGTTTTTTAGGGCGGCTGCATCCATTATTTGGTAGAGAGAAATTCAGACGCCTAGGTGACCAAAGTTTCCTTTTATCATGGGTGAATAGAGGTTGGAGGTAACGAACGAAGCGAACGAAATGAAATGACTACTAAACAGACCATCATGACTGTAGACTCCTCCTTTAGGCCGGCAAAATTGAATAGTAAGAAGATTTGTGATCCATCGCAACATACTGAAGGCTGGCAGCGATGAGGTGACCAGGGAGTGGGTTGTGTAGGGCGGTGAGGGAGGGTGGCAGCCACAAAGGTGCGGCATCTGCGGTTGGATACATCAGCCATGGCTTCCTCGAGCTCATGGAGACAGACCTGTACCTCAATGTCTTTGGTGAGAGCGTCTTCTTAGCAGACTCCTTGGGCACGTTGCCTCTTCCGCTTGCACTGCAATGCAAGGAGGGTTTTGGGGCTGTTCCACCATAGGCTTCGGTAGCTGCTGGGCGTGTGGGCGTGCAGGCCAACCAGGAGGCAGAGGCGTCAGGGCATCAATGTTGGAGCAGGAGTCAAGGAAGGGGTGGCGGTTGTGGGGAGGGTGGAGCCAATCCACCAGTCAGAGGAAAGAAGTGACTCCGGTCACCGCTACTGGTATGAGGAAAAACAGGAGCCAGGGTTGGGCGTGGGGTGAGCCGTGAGAATATTGGGGCTTTCGAGCGAAAGCATGGCAGCAGCATGCACGTGGGCAGGAGATCTAAACCCTCACTCAGGAGTCGGGAGTCTCAAAGGGGATTGTATCGTTTTTTAGGGTGGCTGCATCGCTGATTCAGTAGAGAGAAATTAGGACAAGCAGGCGAGGGAAGTTTCCTTTTATCATGGGCGAATAGAGGTGGGAGGTAATGAGCGAATCAAACAAAACAAAATGACTACTAAACAGACCATCAGGACCGCAGAGTTTCCTTTTATTGTTTTTTAGGCCAGCAAAATTGAACAGTAAGATGATTCATGATCCATCGTGACATACTAAAGGTCGGCGGTGACGAGGTAACCAGGCAGCGGGTTGTGTAGGGCGGTGAGTGAGGGCGGTGGCCACAAAGGTGTGGCATCTGTGGTTGGATGCGTAAGCCATGGCTTCCTTGAGCTCATGGAGACAGAACTCTACCTCAAGGACGGCGGCAATGGCATCTTCTTAGTAGACTCCCTGGGCATGTTGCCTCTTCCGCTCCCACTTCAATGCAAGGAGGGTTTCAGGGTTGTTCCATCATCGGCTTCTATTGCTGCTAGACGTGTGGGCGTGCAGGACGACCAGGAGGTGGCGGCGTTAAGGCATCAATGTTGGAGCAGGAACCACAGAAGAGTGGCGATTCTAGGGAGGGTGGAGCCGATCCACCGGCCAGAGGAAAGATGCGACTCCGTCACCGGCGGCTGGTATGACGAAAAACCGGAGCTGGGGTCGGGCATGGGGTGAGCCGTGAGAATACTAGAGCGTTCGAATGAAAGCATGGCGGCAATGTGCGTGCAGGCAGGAGATCTAAACACTTGCTCGGGAGTCGGGAGTCTCAAAGGAGGCCACATCGTTTGTTTGTTTTTTTAGGGTGGCTGCATCGCTGATTAGGTAGGGAGAAATTCAGACGCCCAGGCGAGGGAAGTTTCCTTTTATCATGGGCGGATAGAGGTGGGAGGTAATGAGGGAAGTGAACGAAATACGACTACTAAACATACCATCATGAGTGCAGAGTCCTCCTTTAGGAGAGGAGATATATTTTCATCATCTACATGCACCGGATGGCTCAATGGACAGGCGCAATAGTGTCCTGCGTTTTAGTAAACTTCAATGAACCGCTGGTTCGAACCATCCACCGTGGTACCGACACGTGACTCATACACCGCGCTTAACCTCAAGTTTCAGCAGCGTCACCAATGCTGAGACATAAAAACACCTAAGTCATTTTCATGTTTTTCATGATTTTACTCTTCAATAAAATAAACTGGCACTTTTGAGTTAACCTCAGAGGTAGCATCACGTTCATCTCACGTGATTTTATGGTTCGACAACCTAAAAAATGCCTACGGTTCGGCAACCTTAAAATGCCTACGGCTCGAAAGCCTTAACATGCCTACACTAGCAGCACTGTCTCTTGTATATATTATGATCAATGGAAGAAAGCCGGCTTATCTAGACACCAGATGTTTTGAAGTAGTAGCATTGTCTCTTGTATATCCTATGCTGAGCTTTTCCATGATCTTAAGGTCACTTGGGGGTTCCAACTCATCGATTTTAGCTACTAACATCCCTCTTGACTGGGCATATGCCACTATAATGTGGCACCCCGGCTCAGAGAAACTAGAACACCCTGTATTCCAGCCCAGAGATCGAGGAGAAGTCTTATGGAATATGACACTTCTTAGCATAGAACAAATCAGCTCTTTATTACAATCTACACTGGGTACAAGGGATTACATTGGCATGTCGACACTATGCTTGCCACTGTTGCTCTATGCAAGCAGCAGAACCACTCAAAGCAGTGGAATAACTCTAGCAGCCGAACATGAAGATGGTGGTGAACTCCACTCCGCAGGGACTCTGGCTGGAACGCTTATCCTAGCTCGCAAACAAAGAATCCACGACAAACAAGCAATCAAATCCAGCTTGACCTATAAGCTGGCATGACATGCCAGGTCAGTACATTGAATGTACTTGCAAGCTCACAATAACCTGAAGCATTCAACACAAACAACAACGTGGCAATTACAGGTTAACAAGGATTAACATGATATCATCTAAACAACACGAGAATAATAGCACAATATAAGCATGGCATGAACATATAAACATGATGATACTAACATGCAACATGATGACACTACCATGCATCAACTTACTCTGCTCGGGGTTACCTCATAACCATCACATGCATCACTTACCATCCTCGGACATCACACGAGCATCTCAGGATCCAATCAAGCTTGGTATAAACAATACCGTAGTAATCAATACATGACCACTAGGAGCTTGACCTTCACCCGTGAATCTCGCATAACACCACAAATATCCAACAACTCGGTATCCTCAATACCACGGTGATCCTCTCACATCCACATAAAGATCAAACAACTTCTTTCATCATTGAACTGGGTTGTTATTAAGCACATCATCATTATTATTATTATTATTGACCCATAGTGTGACCGATTATGAACTGGGCCCATATCCGCAGGCGCGGCTATTGATAGATTTAACACACACTCTGCATAGGTTAGAACATTGTACCCACACCACGGAACTGATGGCCTCACACTCCCATTCGGGTGGACCAACGGTGTTCCGACAAAACTGTCCTACTGCCATGACACTCTCCCAGCCACTCCGACTAACTCCCTCTGGGCTAAGTCATGGGTGGCCCCATGCCTACCAAAGGCATCAATGGCCGCCATTGTGGCAAAGCGGTCCCAAACGGGGACATGAGCTCAAAACCAAACATGGGCAAACAAGGCTTATGCCGTCCTACCCGGCCAAGGTAGCGCCTGTGCATAACCTTCCCTCGTTGGAGGCACCGGCGAGAGGCATGACAATAGACCCAGTCAGGATCCTCCCATAAAGGCAAGTGTGGTTGCACTGGTCAACTCGATACGATGGCACTATGACTCAGCCAACAGTTGTTCAAGTTCATTCAAGTCTAGTTAAACTTGAATGCAATAAGCTAAGTCATATTAAAATAACATGATGCAACTACAATGCATGAGCATGATATCAACATAAGCATAGAGGTGCAACATAATCATCGAGCATAACCACAATGAATCATATATCCGAATGAGCATGGCATACTGACGGGCATGAATATCACAAACATAGCACTACTCGTAGCATAACATGACCACTAGCATCAACAATAAATACTAAGCAAGAACATATCAAAAATACTACCAAGAAGCATTTAACAAGCTAGATGCAAAGGAACATGCATGATCACGGTACTCGGTGGCAGACAATAGTCATGCTCCGAAGTACATGACCAACACCATCATGGAATGCTACCAAACATGACATACGACAGAGATACTAGCAAATAGTACATGGTAACCAGGTGCATAAAAACATATCATGAAAGTAAACACAGATCCATAAGCATCACTGAAACAACGATAACCGTATAAAAGCATTCAGAAATTTATTAAATATTCAAGTTCAAAACCATGGCTACTACATGTCCATCATGCAAGTGGGTGGCGTGGCTTGCCTGGGGATGAAGAAGGATTCGAGAAGATGTGTGGTGGAGCCACAAAAAGAATCGCCGGAAAGGGTTCTCTCTTAGAGGGGGGCGATTAGGGGCAAGGGCAAAATGGTCATTTCCAGTATGTCAAACCATATTGAAAATTATACCAACTGAACGGGCTCGACGAGACAAAGAAATGGGTTTTGGAATCACCTCATTTGAAGTTGTGGGCAAAAAGTTATAATGGTTTTTCTACTAGGGACCTATCTATAATAAAATCATCACAAACAGGCCCTTGGCTGGAAAAACAGAACGTGCCTTTCTAAAAATACGTTTTGCAGAGAGGAAAACGCATTACGGCCTGAAGAAGAAACGAAGTACACTTTCGATCAGGGAAAGCATACTCAGCAGGAGTACACCTCCACTTATCCACGTTAGCGTGGATGGGTCAATGCATGGAGGGGCTGACGGGTGGGTCGCGTGTGGTGGTGGGGCCCACCTAGCCGGCTGGCCAGGGCGACACCATCTCCTTCGTCTCGCCCGCGCCTGGCCGCGGTTGAGCCGGCCCCAACGAGGCCTGCCGGTGCTACTGGCCACCGCAAGTGGTGCCCGACCTACACACGGATGCAGGAGAGTGAGACGGAGGCGTCCCTGGGCATAGCAGTCGACGGGAAGCTCGGGATACACCAGAATTTTTGCCGCGGTGGACAGAGGCGTCGGGCACCAGCGGGACTCGTGGCCAGAGGCTACCGGAGGAGGAGGGCAACGGCGGGAAGGTTTAGGCATCGAAGGGGCTCCTCTGGTGGTGGAAATGACAGGAGAAGAGCCTCGAGCTGGACGAATTTAAGCAGAGGCCAGCGACGAGGCTTCGGCCATGGGAGGGGCATGAGAGGTTGTCGAGCTTGGTTTAGTTGCTGGGGAGGGGGCTGGGAGTGAGAGGAGGTCGTGTGTGAGCTCGAAGGGCTCAGGGGAGGCCTATATATAGACAGCGCGAGGAGGGGAGGTCGCGGACGCGTGGCCGTGGCTCGGGTGCCGCCGCTCGCATCCAGCCGCGCTCTGGCGATGGCCAGCGATCACGGGCTGGCATGGGAAGGAGACGAGAGGGAAGAGCAGACGAGCCGTAGAGTTCATGGAGACGAGGCAGCGCTCGGGGCCAAGAGGAGGAAGAATACACGACCGAGGAAGACGACCCAGTCACAGGCCGGAACTGTGCGGCGACGAGGATGGCTCAATGGAGAAGAAGACGGAGGGGGAAAGGGCTTAGGGCGACGCAGTCGATCACGGGGAGGCTACTCGACATGGCTAAGGGTCAAGACAAGGAGAGAACGGACGAGCACAGCGTCGCGGTTTCCAGAGCGCGTTGGTTTGGCACGTCTGCCCCGTGGTCACCGCGTGAGCTGGCAAGAAGAAGAGCCAAATGGCTGGCAGTTGTTGTCTAGGGGAGACCATCCAGGGGAGGTTGCAACTGAGCTAAACACTCGGGTAAAGATGCTTTGGTTAAATGAGCATTGATCTCTAAATTTTGCTACATCAAACTAAACCATGATGCAGTGATCACCATAGGTGGGATTAGAGTCGAATAGAATGTCTGGAGAGTCTAGGTTAGGAAGGACTACGGACATGTGAAATTTGGAAGGAAATGGACCAAAATTTAACATAGTTGCTTCACAACTGCTTAAATTGGTCCAGAAACTTGAGCATGATGATTGACTCACATGGAGTATCAACTTGAGCTCAAATTTGGCAAGGCAGGGTTATTTGGTCATGTGAAGATGCTGAAATAGGTTTCATACAATCTAGATAAACCAAAATGGTACTTCCTTCAGAAAAATTTCCACTGACCAGAAACTTGCAAAAATTCTAGAGGAAAATTGGCTAGATGAAATATGCCCAAATTGGGTGGAGATAGGTTTTATGGGTAGGAGAAGGTCCAAGAAAAAATTCATCTTAATTGAAGCAATGTAACATATACTTGCTTCACAAACTGAAAATTTGGACAAAATCAAAGAATTGAAGATGCGCTCATAGGGATGCATGACATGAGCTCAATTTTGGTGGAGGGCTATGACATGATGATATGAAGGACCATGCAAAATTGCAACTCATTTGGATATGCATAGCTTGTACCTCCTTCACAAAGTTTCTATTTGGACAAAGCTTTTGAAAATCATAAATAAATAATTACTGCAAATGAGGTTGCATTTTGGCATGTGGCAATGATATGGACAGAAAAAGATGTCCAAGGGGTTTGAGGTCAATTGGGCAAAGGAAAATATCACTTCCTTCACAATGTGCCATTTAGGGCAGAATAGGAAATGAATTATTTGAGCATGATGATAAACATGGCAAATGAAATATTTTGCCATATTTGAGGAAGATATGACCCAAACAATTTATGAGAATTATTTGGGAATTTTAGGAGTGAGGGAAATATAGGTTGCTTCACAATGTAGGGCAAAAAGATGATTCCTTTAACAGATAAAGGAATATTCCCAATGAAAAGACTGGCTTGGGTGGTTTGACTCACTGTATCCACATTCTGACAGATCTTACCTGGCTTGTTCATGCTTATACAAGCTCCAATTATTTTCATATCTGTTGCCTTAGCTGAATGTGATAGTTTATCATGCCTGCAATATATGTATGTTTCACAAGTCCAAGAGTGATTTCCAATGGATGTGTCGTCCAACACTGACAATCTTTCAGGAAGTTGTGAACATATTTTCCTGATGAACACCCAAGCTCTGACTCCTTGCATTGGGTTTCTCAACTGACTGTAGGTCCTTCGGGTTCAAATAGTGTCGTGGCTCATAGCTGTTCTTCTGACTGATACTGATTTCTAGCGGAGTTTCTGAATCATCTTGACTGGCTCCAGTTTCTTGAGTGTCAGATTCATTCCAAATATTTGACTATCGCTTGACGGGGCCAGCATGAAGGGGTATGATCTTATATGATAATATCCGCAAACTCGACTGGCGGTGGATCTGACAGACGAAATTTTATTCATGCCAAGCTATCCTTTGGTGATTCTCATAGTTGAGGGCACATGCTTCCAGACTATTATTCCACATACTGATCACTCATCTTGGGGACGGTAGGCTGTGTGATGCTTACTCATAGTTGCCGGGGTCAAACTGTTGAATGGACCCTTAGTTCGACTTGACAGACTCAGATATTTGATATTGACAATTCTGAGCATATGATGTTGATTGAGCGGGTTGTCTATATATGGGTTCCTTACCAAAATTGAGTAGACCCCCTCAGGTGAATATCCATGGTGATCCATACTGACTCAGACTGTCCGGGTATCTGCACCATGTGGGTCTTGCAACCATTTTCATACCTGCATCACCGGTCTTGCTACTCTATTACTGTTTTTCTTGTCTGGATCCTTGGTTGAAGGAGCAGGGTCATATGTTTTCTCCGTGCGACCATGGGTGCAATATTCTGACAGGCGTACTCTTATCCGCAATATTATTTAACTGGTAGGTTCAACACCTCTCATGTTCTGACCGTAGGAAAATGATCGTCCGAGCCCTTTGCAAGAAATCGGCAAATAAATCAGTAGCCACAAGAACGGTCTTTACAAATCAGATCTGGGACATTACAGAAGTAACTCAACCACGGCTCAAGCCGGCCGAAAATCAGCTCAGAGCATGAGACCGTGTTGATAAGAAGAACGTGGCAGTTCCCTAAGACGGTCAAAAAGCAGCTCAGAGCAAAGGGCCACTGTCACAAAAAGAAACTCAACACTTGTATGGGTCAGCCAAAAAACAGCTCAGAACTCATGACAGTTGTTGAATAGAGAAATATAAAGTCAACATCCACCCCGATCAGGCAAAAACAGCTCAGAATCCAAGCGTGGTGCCGTTACCAGAAAAGTCGACAAGGGTTCATCGGGATAATATTCCAAGTTCATAGGTACATGTACAGGGCTCAATGTTGTCGTCAATCTTCATAGTCGTTTGTCACACTGAGTTGAATATCTGGCTTCCTTCACATATATCTGAGAATCCGATTCCTGAGGCAGACTTGTGTTCCGACTGATTTGTGCTTCTGACCAATTGTTGCGGATCTGATTCTTGCATTGTCATATGCTGTCAATTCACAATGTACTATCTTGCACGGGAAGTCATCCATATATCGTACTGAGGAAGATGGAGGAATCTTGCAATGGAAGCTTTTCTGGTAGCTTGTGAGGGAAGACTGGGTTGCTTACACCATAAGTTTCTCATTGTGATATGCGGACCGATTACCACATATATATATCATGTTGATATTTCTGTTGTTGATTACTTGCATGAAACAGGGTTTGCTGGACTATCCTCCTTTCTGAGTATTGAATACATGGCACATTTCTTGCTTTCTTCTAGGTATATCATGTTTCATAATCATCCTCAAAGAAGAATCAAACCTTGCATCTGAACCATACCTTTGACTCATAATATAATGTCGATCTTGCACAAAATTTATCTCCTTGCTGATTTGATCATTTATGCTATGATGAGTGCACACCGAGGGAGACTTGATTATCCGTACTGTTGTGAGGAGTGCACATTAATGCAAACTTGATACTGACAGTCTATCCAGGATTTCTTTGGCATTCAGACGATATATTCCCAATTTCACCGTAGTCTGCTGATAATTCCATTCTTTTTAGCTGAGATTCCAAATGTTTGAATTCCTTACTGATTCCTCGGGTCCGGTGTCGGTTGGCGAGCAACTTTAATGAGGGGCAAAATATGTAACATCGAAGGCCCAAAGAAAGAAGAAAAAGAAATGATAGAAACAATAGCACACCAAGCATACAAATAATAAAATCAAGCAACATCACATATTACTGCTAGTCTGCTACTCACAACAAAAATATGTATGCACACCAAAGCACACAAATCTCGTAGAAACTCCGGTATTACGGTCTAATATGATGTGGCGGTGTGCATGAAAGTGAATCCATGTGTGGAAGGAGTTGATGTAGCCAAGGCTACACCAAACGTTGGATGAACACCGGTTGCGACTGGATGAATACGGAGGTGAGGACGGACTTGGTGATCATGTAGTGAAACGCAACGGTCACGACCACATCATCATCAAGCGTACGAAAGGAAACCGTACACGTCCAAAGAATGGAATGATAGGGGAAGATGGGGGAGGAAAAGCAAGGATTGATGGCATTGCCCTTTTGTGACAACAAAGATCAGTAAGGGTGGCCAAAGGGACAAGATGGATGGCACGATTTAGGATAGAGACTAGTCTATCACCGAAACGATATGGGTGGGTGGAGGAAAGACATTGACGTGATACCCGAGCATAACTCCTGCAAATGGCGTTTGGAACACTTGGTACCAGGGTATCACTCTGCTGGGACAGAGATGACGCCGAACACTGAAAAGCAGGCATGCTGAGAAGGAGGGTGTAGGTAGTGGATCGAAACCGATGCCACCTACACTGACAAGATTAACCGTTAGCGACAAGATAATGAGTCTATATGCATGCTATGCAACAAACAAATGCAACAAACAAGTGCAACAAACCACCTGGGCTCTATACTACCGCTTTCTAACGTTCGCGCGGGCTAGGGCTTCCTAAAGCCAGACCTGCTCTGATACCAAGCCTGGCTTCCCCGGCTTAGAGAAACCGGAACGCCCCGTATTCCAGCCTAGAGATTGAGGAGAAGTCTTCTAGAATACAGCATTGCTTAGCATAGAACAAATCAGCTCTTTATTACAATCTATACTGGGTACAAGGGGTTACATCGGCACGGCGACCCTACGCTTTCCACTGTTGCTCTATGCAAGCAGCGGAACCACTTGAAGCAGCGCAATAACTCTAGCAGTGGAACAACAAAGACGGTGGTGAAATCCACTCCGCAGGGACTCTGGCTGGAACGCTTATCCTAGCTCGCAAACAAAGAATCCATGGCAAACAAGCATTAAATCCGTCTTGACCTGCAAGCTGGCATGACACGCCAGGTCAGTACATTGAATGTACTTGCAAGCTCACAATAACCATAAGCATTCAAGACATACAATAGCATGCCAATTACAGGTTAACAAGGATTAACATGATATCATCTAAACAAAATGGCATGAACAACATGATAACAATAGCACAATATAAGCATGGCATGAACATATAAACATGATGATACTAACATGCAACATGATGCCACTATCATGCATCAACTTACTTTGCTCGGGGTTACCTCATAACCATCACATGCATCACTTACCATCCTCGGACATCACACGAGCATCTCAGGATCCAATCAAGCTTGGTATAAACAATACTATAGTAATCAATACATGACCGCCAGGAGCTTGACCTTTACCCATGATTCTCGCATAACACCACAAATATCCAACAACTCGATATCCTCGATACCACGGTGATCCTCTCACGTTCACATAAAGATCAAACAACTTCTTTCATCATCGAACCGGGGTTGTTATTAAGCACATCATCATTATTATTACTATTGACCCATAGTGTGACCGATGATGAACTGGACCCATATACGCGGGCGCGGCTATTGATAGATTTGACACACACTCTGCATAGGTTAGAACACTGTACCCACACCACGAAACCCATGGCCTCGCACTCCCATTCGGGTGGACCAATGGCGTTCCGACAAAACTGTCCTACTGCCATGACACTCTCCCAGCCACTCCGACTAACTCCCTCTGGTCTAAGTCATGGGTGGCCCCGTGCCTACCAAAGGCATCAATGGCCTCCATTGTGGAAAAACGGTCCCAAACGGGGACATGAGCTCAAAACCAAACATGGGCACACAAGGCTTATGTTGTCCTACCCGGCCAAGGTAGCGCCCGTGCATAACCTTTCCTCGTTGGAGGCACCGGCGAGAGGCATGACAATAGACCCAGTTAGGACCCTCCCATAAAGGCAAGTGTGGTTGCACTAGTCAACTCGATACGATGGCACTATGACACAGCCAATAGTTGTTCAAGTTCATTTAAGTCCAGTTAAACTTGAATGCAATAAGCTAAGTCATATTAAAATAACACGATGCAACTACAATGCATGAGCATGATATCAACATAAGCATAGAGGTGCAACATAATCATCGAGCATAACCACAATGAATCATATATCCGAATGAGCATGGCATATTGATGGGCATGAATATCACAAACATAGCACTACTCGTAGCATAACATGACCACTAGCATCAACAATAAATACTAAGCAAGAACATATCAAAAATACTACCAAGAAGCATATAACCAGCTAGATGCAAAGGAACATGCATGATTATGGTACTCGGTGGCAGACGATAGTCATGCTCTGAAGTACATGACTAACACCATCATTTAATACTACCAAACATGACATACGACAGAGATACTAGCAAATAGTACATGGTAACCAGGTGCATAAAAACATTTCATGAAAGTAAACACAGATCCACAAGCATCACCAAAACAACGATAACGGTATAAAAGCAATCAGAATTTTATTAAATATTCAAGTTGAAAACCATGGCTACTGCATGGCCATCATGCAAGTGGGTGTCGTGGCTTGCCTGGGGATGAAGAAGGCTCCGGGAAGATGTGTGGTGAAGCCACGAAAAGAATCGCCGGAAAGGGTTCTCTCTTGGAGGGGGATGATTAGGCGAAATGGCAAAATGGTCATTTCCAGTATATCAAACCATATTGAAAATTATACCAACTGAACGGGCTCGACGAGATGAAGAAATGGGCTTTGGAATCACCTCATTTGAAGTTGTGGGAAAAAAGTTATAAGGGTTTTTCTACTAGGGACCTATCTATAATAAATCATCACAAACAGGCCCTTGGCTGGAAAAACAGAACGCTCCTTTCTGAAAATACGTTTTGCAGAGAGGAAAATGCATTACGACCCAAAGAAGAAACAAAGTACGCTTTCGATCAAGGAAAGCATACTCAGCAGGAGTACACCTCCAGTTATCCACGTCAGCGTGGATGGGTCAATGCACGGAGGGGCTGACGGGTGGAGTCGCGCATGGTGGTGGGGCCCGCCTGGCCTGTTGGCCAGGCCGGCACCATCTTCTTCCTCTCGCCCGCGCCTGGCCGTGGCAAAGCCGGCCCCGACGAGGCCTGCCGGTGCTATCGGCCACCGCAAGCGGCGGCCGACCTACCCACGTGTGCAGGAGAGTGAGACCGAGGCGACCCTGGGCATAGTGTCGGATTTCGGGTTCTGGCAAAACCGTTAAGGTTCGAACATTGGGGTGCGCACAAAGATCTCCCCCTCTCTAGCTCGCATGCATCATGATCTCACCTCCTAGCTTGGTGGACACAAAGAAGAAGAGACACAAGAGTTTATACTAGTTTGGGCCACCGATGTGGTGTAATACCCTACTCTAGTGTGGTGTGGTAGATTGCCTCTAGGGCTGAGGATGAACAGTTACAAGGGAAGAACACATAGTTTAAAAAATCGGACCAGACCGGTGGTCGAACCGGAAAAAATCGGAACCGGCGACCTCAGCGGTTTTTAAGCTAATAAGACCATTCTGCAATCAGACTGGAGAAAACCGGTCGAACCGGCCAGTTTTTTGGAAAACCGGTGAAAAACCGGGCCATTGAACCCGATAAAACCAGGACATTTTTTAATAGAAATTTGGAGAAGTGAAATTCGATCCCAGGATGTATGAGCAGTACGTGGGGCTTGCCCATGGCCCAATAACCAACTCGGCGGTGCTACTTTGTGGTCCACTACATATAAATAATTTTATTTGGCCATTGTTTCACACTATATTAGCACATATATTACTCAACATATATTATTCTATTGCTTCAAAAACCGAGAATCGAACCGGTGAACCGGCGGTCCGACCGGTAAAAACCTGAACCGACAACCTTTCTGGTTTTTTTAACTATGGAAGAACAACCTCCTGAGGTGAGGTGTTCTTGTGCTTGGTGAGTTGATGCTACCTCGGATCCTCTCAGAATGAGTTGTCTCCCTACGATTGTGGCTGGTCCTATATATAGAGGCCCGGGTCCTGTTCCCAGATATTAGGTGGGAAGGGATCCCACAATGGCCAAGTTGAAGGGGGACAACTAGTACAAGCTATCCCTACAAAAGATGGTCTTCGCCTGCCAAAGGTTCTGGTGGTGAGGCCATCCTGGGTCCACGGTGACCTCCATCCTGCTGTCCTGCTGGTCTTGGTCTTGTTACACCAATATGGAAACCTTTACCTGATGCCTCGGGACTCCTAGACTGCGCTTGCCCCCTTTAGCACCAAAGAGGAAATGAGGACATTGCATGCGCTGGCGCCTGCTTGGCTCCAGTCGTCATGGCTTGTGTCACACAAACCTCCCGAGGTGTCCCTTGCCTTGATCTCTCCGCCCCACGTGAGCCAGCCTGGTGAGGCCGCCCCTGGGGAGGTTTTGTGTCGTCCACCTCGCGAGGCTTGGCCCCTCGCAAGGGTCTTTAGTGTTTGCTGGTGAAGATGGGCCATACAGGGCCACTGGCGGAGCCGCACTATGGGCCGCAGGCAGGCAAGTCTGGGGACCCCCGTTCGCAGGACACCGACAGTAGCTACTGGTCCCAAGGCACGCTCGGACTTGGCTTTGAGGCGAAGCCAAAGGGCAAGTGCGGAGCGTCGCGGGCCCCAATAGCCTGCGGCCCCGCTTGACGTGTAGCGATCGATACGACGTGGGCGTCTTCGCTTCCCCACGCCGCCTCGGCAACAGCCCGACTTGACAAGTCTCTGCTGCATGCAGAAAAATATCATTATTACCTTAGATCATGGAGGCCAGCAGTTGGCCTCCCCTTGGCTATAAATGGGTAGAGGGGGCGGAGCCCCTGTCGCCCATCTCTTCCTTTGCTTCTCCTGCTCCTTCTTTGTAACACCCACGATGCGGCTATATCTCCCATGTGTCGAGGCACGACTTAGAGGCATAACCGCATGGTGGTTTCGTCGCAAGTGGGGTAATCTTCACACAATCCCATGTACTATATAAGAAAGGGATAAAGAGTTGGCTTACAATCGCCACTTCACACAAATAACAAGTCAAACATACATCGTCTAGAGTACAATCAAGGTCCGACTATGGAACCAAAATAAAATAAGACAACCCCAAATGCTAGATCCCTGATCGTCCCAACTGAGATCCACTACTGATCAACCGGAAAAGACACAAAACAATGATCAAGATCTTTATCAAGCTCTCACTTGAGCTCGGTTGCGCCACCTACACTGGTATCATTGGCACCTGCACCTGTTTGGAAGTATCTGTGAGTCATGAGGACTCAGCAATCTCACACCCGCGAGATCAAGACTATTTAAGCTTATGGGTAGGATAAGGTAATGAGCTGGAGCTGCAGCAAGCACTAAGCACATATGGTGGCTAACATACGCAAATAAGAGCAAGATGAGAAGAAACACAACGGTCGAGAAGCTAGAAGTGATCAAGAAGTGATCCTGAAACTACTTACGTTCAAGCATAACACAAGACTTTGTTCACTTCCTGGACTCCGCTGAAAAGAGACCATCATGGCTACACATGCGGTGGATTCATTTTAAAGAAGTTAAGTGTCAAGTGCTCTACAACCGGACATTAACAAATTCCCATCTGGCACATAACCGCGGGCACGACTCTCGAAAATTTATACCCTGCAAGGGTGTCCCAACTTAGCCCATCACAAGCTCTAACGGTCAGCGAAGGATATTCCTTCTCCCAGAAAGACCCGATCAATCTCGGAATCCAGGTTACAAGACATTTTGACAATGGTAAAACAAGACCAGCAAAACCGCCCGAATGTGCCGACAAATCCCGATAGGAGCTGCACATATCTCATTCTCCGGGCACACCGGTTGGGCAAGACGTCAGGTTGGCATAGACCTTGGTTGCTCAGGGGGCGCCGAACATCGCCCAGTTCAGACCAACACTTAGAGAAGCACTGGCCCGGGGGGGTTAAAAATAAAGATGACCCTCGGGTTGGCCGACCCAATGGAATGGTAAAAGGTTGTTAGGCAAATGTAAAACCAAGGTTCTTCCTTGCTGGAGGAGTTTTATTCAAGGTGAACAGTCAAGGGGTTCCCATAACACCCAACCGTGTAAGGAACGCAAAATCAAGAAACATAACACCGGTATGACGGAAACTAAGGCGGCAAGAGAGGAACAAAACACCAGGCATAAGGCCGAGCCTTCCACCCTTTACCAAGTATATAGATGCATTAATTAAAATAAGATGTATTGTGATATCCCAACAATATCCATGTTCCAACATGGAACAAACTTCAGCTTCACCTACAACTAACAATTCTATAAGAGGGGCTGAGCAAAAGCGGTAACATAGCCAAACAACGGTTTGCTAGGAAGGTGGTCCAAGGCTTGACTTGGCAATATGGGAGGCATGATATAACAAGTGGTAGGTAGCACGACATAGCGATAGAACGAACAACTAGCACACAAAGATAGAATTGATTTCAAGGGTATGGTCATCTTGCATGAGATCCCGCAAGGAAGAAGAACGAGTCCAGGAAGAAGACAAACGGATGTAGTTGAACGAATCCTCACAAACGCGACGTTACCGGAACTAACAAGAAGAAGCAACACCGGTAAGGAGCAAACAACATGGTAAACCAACAAGCATAAACATGGCATGATGCACAACCAAGGATGATGCATGTCCGATTTAAATAAGCATGGCATGGCAAAGTGCACAAACAACACTACAAGTTAAATGGAGCTGAATATGTAACAAGTTGCATATTGACGAAACACCACATTCAATTATTTAGTTCACTCTTGTTTATGTACCCAACAATATTAAACGTTATTAAACATGGCAAGAGGTGAAGCACAACAAAACTACCTATCTAGGCAAGTTTAAATGAGGCCAGAACAACAAGCAACAAGTCCGAAAAAATCCTCATGGATATATTTTTGAATTAGCTACTGTTCTGCCCTATACACAATTTTAGAGTTATTAAACATGCAAGATAAGTGCACCATGTTAAACTAGGCATTTTTCGACACCATTTACATATAAAGTTTATTTAAAAAGGAGCTACGATAATTTAGTTATGAATTAAATCATTTTAACATGGCAATAGGCAAATTATATGCAAACATCATTTTAAATATTTTAAACATGCATGAAAGTTGGATATTGTGAAACTAGACAAAATTCTAAGCATTTTTCATATATAAATCAATTTAATCCGATGCACAATTTGTGATTTATTAAATGCATGATCTCGGGGGACTATTCTACAAAACTGCCAAACTCCTGGATAATTAGGCAAATCGCAGCGCCGGAAAAAAATACTGCGGGCTAAAACTCGAGCAGACTGGTTTGACGGAACTGCTCACATTGGACCTCATGGCCTGAAGCAGAGAAGTCCCTTGTACTGGGCCTTGGCGCGGGATGCGGCCCACGCGCGCGGTCAACGGCCACGGGTGCGATCGAGCAGCTGCTTGAAGCAGAGGATGGCGCGGCCACCAGCGAAGCTCCGGTGACAGAGGGAGGCGGAGCTCGCCGAGGATGGAGGGATCCCGGCGCGGGGTCCCTGCGGGAGAGAGAGGGTGACGGAGAGAGGGAGAAGAAGATGGGGAAGGAGATGGACAGGGCAGCACCGTGGCAGTGGCTGGGTACCTGCGAGAGAGAGAGAGAGAGAGAGAGAGAGAGAGAGAGAGAGAGAGAGAGAGAGAGAGAGAGAGAGAGATAGAGATAGAGAGAGAGGCTGAGGGAGAGAGGGAGAAGAAGATGGGGAAGGAGATGGACAGGGCAGCGCCGTCGTGGTGGCTGGGTACCTGCGAGAGAGAGAGGGGTGAGGGAGAGAGGGAGAAGAAGATGGGGAAGGAGCAGGGTGGCGCAGGACGGCCTAGGGTTCGCCAGCGACGGCACTCCAGCGACCGGCGGGATGGAGGCGACGCGCAAGGCAGCGTGGTTGGGCGGTTGGAGCAGGCAAGCTTCCTAGCACGGGTGCTCGGGCAGCGGCACTGGAGCACTCGGGCCCCGATAGGCTCGGGCGGGCCCCGCACGGGCTTGGCGGGCCTACGACGGTGGAGGCGGGCGGGGGAAGACGTGGCGGTGTCCGGTTGGCCGCGGGCGTCGGCTGCGGCGGCACGGCCAGTGGTGGTGTGCCACTTGGCGGCGGAGGGCTGGCCAGGCATGGATTCCGAGGAGGGGGGCGGCGGCTGCAGGTAGGAGGTGGACGTCGGCGCGGAAATAGAGGACGGGGGTAGGTAGGAGGCCAAAAATGGCAGGGGAGGCATCTATATATAGAAAGGGGCTAGTGTTAGGATTTTCCTCCGTTTCAGAGACGTTCGATCGCCATCGGACGGTCCGGAGCGGAGGGGGGTTAGGTTGGACCTAGTGGGCTGTGTAGATGGGTTGGGCTGAGAAGAGGGAGATAATGGCAGCCCAGTAACAGTTTCGAGAGACCGAAAATGTCCGATGTTAGACCGGCTATAATGCCGCTATAGTTAACCGTTGGGGCGTCAAACGGACTCCGAATGAGATGAAACTAGGCAGGCGACCTACTAACAACATAACAACACCACACGCCAACTTTCATCCCATTTTGAGAACCTTTTATGGCCACTTATAAAAAAATACTTCAGAGGTGCCGCGGGTGCGCGCAAGTGTGGTTGGGCTCGGAACGGACAACCGAAAGAACTGGGAGACCCGGACGGATGCAAGTTTTGAAAACATGCAGATGCAATGTGGATGATGACAAGACAAAATGCAACACGCAAGAAAATGACATGGCAAAGACAACGAATAACTGGAAGACACCTGGCGCAACAGCCTCGGGGCATTACAACACTCCACCACTACAAGAGGATCTCGTCCCGAGATCTAAAGATGGCATCGTTGAGAAACGGAAGAGGAAGAGAAGAGGTAAAACTAAGTTGCTTCTTTCACAAATGAGTGAAACTAAAGAACCTTGCGAGGTTGAAACAAATTTAAAGAAAGATACAACGAAGATGAACAAAGTTGAAAACACTGCGTTAGAAAAGAGGAACAAGGAACATTACTAGAACCTTGTAGGTTGAAAGACATAAGAAAAGGATTACAATGGACAAGAAGTATATGCAAGCACTCCAGTTGAAACGAGATGTACAAGGAACGATAAAGATCAATTACCACAACACTCCGGTTGGAAATGGAAAGGTAAAGAATATGAACTTGGCAAAGTGAAAGCACTTGGATGAGAGTCCGGTTAGAAGAAGAATGATAGACACAACACTCCGGTTAAAACAAGATAGAGAAGGAATAAGAATGATATAAATTGGACAGCACTCCGACTGTAAATGGAAGGAATTGAACATGAATTTGACATAATGAGAGGATACTTGACGAAATCAACAACACAGTGCCTCCGAAACTTTTGAAAGAATGGCACAAGGGGTAAGAAATATTTCAGACAACACTCTGGTTGAGAAGGGAGGCAAAACTTGATAAGATGAGAGAACTTGGATGGATGAAACGACACTCCGGTTGAATGGATAAGCAAAGGAAAGAACGCGATCTTGGCAAAACAAGATGATGGGATGAAGAGAGCAACAACACAATGCCTGTGGATCAAAAGAATGGAAGCTATATTGCTGTGATAAAAGGGACGGAAAAGAAAAATGACAACTCCTGCCAAATTTGAATTTGAAGAGCATCCTTGCAAAGAAGGATTGAATGGGGTTGTTGAAAATTAAACAACAAAATAATAAGGTTGTTGTGGGCTTATGAAAAACGTCTCAAAATTATGAGGTGAAATTCTGCCACTAACAGAAACAATAGATTGGACTGATATCAACAAGCAGACGGGAAACTTATTTCACCAGGAGGATAAATGAAGAACTTGGGTCATTTATAAGCACCATAAATAGCAACAATCCTTAGGGAAAGCTTTAGGTGAAATATAACCAAAGATAACTCCAACGAAGAGATTGATGGGATGCAAAGGATCTCACGAATGAAGAGAAAATGATGGGTTTAAAATATCTCATTCTTAACAACTGTTGAATCATGACATACGAAGGGAAATTATCAAGAATGACATAACACCATCTCAAAAGATAAGGTAGAAAGAATTGCACATCGAAATGCAAGATGGAGAATGTTTGAACTCCTCAAAACAAACATGTGTTGAGCACCATGTTTAATTTAGACTATGGCTTGGCGGATCTTAACTCCGAGAAAATAATTGAAGAACAATTGAAGAATGAAAGGAAACCTTGACGAACCACCATGTTGAGCCTTCGTGAGAACTCCGGTAATAAAAGAATGATCAAACGAAAGGGAAAATTGAAAAGAACTCCAGGAGAAGCCTTCCAATAATTAGATGAAGCTTTGAAATGATATAATTGAAATAACTTGGAGCTCCGTAAAAGAAAGATGAACAACTCTGGAAGAAGAAATTAGATCCCTTGGATGAAACAATAATAAGAATTACGTTATGCATATCCTTCACCAATTTAGATTCATTACAAGCAACGAATTTGGCATAGTACTTATTTTTGTAGAAAGGATTAAGATAGATAGGCGCAAACTTGAGAAAAGTCTTCAACGATCCACCGGTAGGATTGAAACAACGAATGAATTGATACAATAACAACGGAAAAGGAATGTTGAACGAACCACCATAACAATTGAAAACGGATGAAGAAAAGAGAATGAATTATCGGGAGGAATTAGAAAACGAATGAAGATACTTGAAGCAATTTAGATACAAGAGAAACGAAGAGATCGTGAACTTACTGGAGAATACTTGAGCGATGCACACGTAAGTTTGGAGAATGAGAGCTGAAAGCTGAGAATGAATAAACCCGAAATGATGGCCTCGGGAGAATCAAACTGAAAAGACTCCTGAATTACTCCGGATGGGTGAATAGAATTGTCACAATCAAAAGGAATAATGAGAGGTTGGCATCAAGCTTGAACTTCACATCTTTGGAAGAACAGGTAAGAATTGGAGGAAAAACTCTTCTCCGGTCATCAAAATTCGAGAATGACGACGAGAAACACCACCAAGAATTGTTGAGACACTACGGGAGAATCAAAAGCGAAGAGGTTGAGCCACGATGAAAAGAAGTTGGCGGATCTTGGAGAAATACATATGACTGATGATAATTCATTCTTACTTCAAACTTGGAGAAGAATCTGAGAGTAACACCGGGAAAATAGAAGAGTCAGGTAAGATCCTGGGAAAAGACATGTGGGTTAGGGCCCACTCAAAAGATACACCGTTGAACGATTAAAAAGATAGATTGTGCCGGTTGAATTAAATGGCTTGAATAAGGTAAGATCTCGAAATAGCTTGAAAGGATTACGAATAGAAACTTGAATCTTCTGGGATATCTTCAGCACTCCGGATAAACATGAATAGCAAGAGGTGGATGATTCAGAAGTGCATCGGCATGAGAAAACATTAAAAACAAGGAAAGGACTATGATCAACAAAGCTTGAATTGAATTCACCGGAGAAGAGAAAGAATGAAGAATGACAAACTTGAAGCTCCGTTAGTATCTTCCTGAGAATCACCGGATAAGAACATTGACGGAAAACAATGGAGAGACTTCCCATCAATAAAAGGATACTTGAATAAGAAATCAGAGTCCTTGAAGAAAAAGATTGGGAGGGCGAGAAAACAAAGACAACTTGGGATGGATGAAACAAGCACCACTGAGAAAACTTAGAACTGATCTTGTGCATGTTGAAAATGATCGCATCCACTTGAAGAGGAGCATGTCGGTTGGAAAAGAACTGGCATGACCATCTCGTATCGAAAAGGATTGGTATACACATAGGAATGAGAGAACACCGTTTAGGAAAAGGTATGGAATCCACATTTGACATGAAGCAACTCAAATACCACAAACCAAAACAAAACAAAGGATTGGCTTGCAGAATAAACCGGAAACAAACATATGATAGATCCCATATCGTATCATGTGTCTATTGGAAAGATATCCTACGAGCTACTTGAATTCCCACTTATAAACTCCCGAAACTTTTTGGTTATGAAATCAGGTGTTGGGGATACAGGGGAAGCATAATATCTCACCCTAACTAACAATCCCTACATCCAGCTGTATCCATCCTTCAACACATAACCAAGAAACCTTCGAAAATCATGTACCTCAACCTTCGAAAAGCATCCGTTATACGAGTTATGGAAATACTCCTGAACTCTCGCCCAAGTACTGGGTGGCGTCGAGGTTATCTCACCAACAACTGCATAAAAGATATTTTCGATGTCGGCGAACTCAGGTATTCCAGAACTGCAATGACAAAATTGTGACGACAACACCTCGGAGCTTAACTCCCCGGGACAATGCCACAACCCCTAAATATCAGGAGTCACCAGGAACAATGTTCTTGTCACAAGACTATTAGAATGATTCCAAGATACCCACGTGATCCTAAAAAAAATTCGTGAAATTTGAGGAGAGGAGAATCCAAACTTCTACGTCGGGAGGCCTCACCAGAGCGACGAAGGGACTAAGGAGTAAAAAGAATCCTACTCTCTGATATATATATTCCTAAGACTCAAAACATTTTGTTCTAGACTCAACAACGTCAGCATTTCGATCAAGCAGGGGCTCCTAAGTCGGGGATGGCTCTGATTACCAAATTGTAACACCCACGATGCAGCTATATCTACCGTGTCAAGGGACGACTTAGAGTGGTGTAATCTTCACACAATCCCAGGTACTGAATAAGAAAGGGATATAGAGTTGGCTTACAATCGCCACTTCACACAAATAACAAGTTAAACATACATCATCTAGAGTACAATAAAGGTCCGACTATGGAACCAAAATAAAAGAAGACAACCCCAAATGCTAGATCCCCAATCGTCCCAACTGGGCTCCACTACTGATCAACCGGAAAAGACACAAAACAGCGATCAAGATCTTCATCGAGATCCCACTTGAGCTTGGTTGCGCCACCTGCACTGGTATCATCGGCACCTGCACCTATTTGGAAGTATCTGTGACTCAGCAATCTCACACCCGCGAGATCAAGACTATTTAAGCCTATGGGTAGGATAAGCTAATGAGGTGGAGCTGCAGCAAGCACTAACCATATATGGTGGCTAACATACACAAATTAGAGTGAGAAGAGAAGCAATGCAATGGTCGAGAAGCTAGAAGTGATCAAGAAGTGATCCTAAAACTACTTATGTTCAAGCATAACACAAGACTGTGTTCACTTCCCGGACTCCGCCGAAAAGAGACCATCACAGCTACACACGCGTTGGATTCATTTTAATGAAGTTAAGTGTCAAGTTCTCTACAACCAGACATTAACAAATTCCCATCTGCCACATAACCACGGGCACGGATCTCGAAAGTTTATACCCTGTAGGGGTGTCCCAACTTAGCCAATCACAAGCTCTCACGGTCGATGAAGGATATTCCTTCTCCCGGAAAAACCTGATCAGTCTCGGAATCTCGGTTACAAGACATTTCGACAATGGTAAAACAAGACCAGCAAGACCGCCCGAATGTGCCGACAAATCCCGATAGGAGCTGCACATATCTCGTTCTCAGGCCACACCGGATGGGCAAGACGTCGGGTTGGCATAGATCCTGGTTGCTCAGGGGGCGCCGGACATCACCCAGTTCGGACCAACACTTAGAGAAGCACTGCCCGGGGGGGTTAAAAATAAAGATGACCCTCGGGTTGGCCGACCAAGGGAAGGGTAATAGGTTGTTAGGCAAATGAAAAACCAAGGTTGGGCCTTGCTGGAGGAGTTTTATTCAAGGCGAATTGTCAAGGGGTTCCCATAACACCCAACCACGTAAGTCACGCAAAATCAAGGAGCATAACACCGGTATGACGGAAACTAAGGCGACAAGAGTGGAACAAAACACCAGGCATAAGGCCAAGCCTTCCACCCTTTACCAAGTATATAGATGCATTAATGAAAATAAGAGGTATTGTGATATCCCAACAATATCCATGTTCCAACATGGAACAAACTTCAGCTTCACCTGCAACTAACAATGTTATAAGAGGGGCTGAGCAAAAGCGGTAACATAGCCAAACAACGGTTTGCTAGGAAGGTGGGTTAAAGGCTTGACTTGGCAATATGGGAGGCATGATATAACAAGTGGTAGGTAGCACAACATAGCGATAGAACGAACAACTAGCAAGCAAAGATAGAAGTGATTTCGAGGGTATGGTCATCTTGCCTGAGATCCCGCGACGAAGAAGAATGAGTCCAAGAAGAAGACAAACGAACGTAGTCAAACGGATCATCACAAACGCGATGTTACCGGAACTAACAAGAAGAAGCAACACCGGAAAGGAGCAAACAACATGGTAAACCAACAAGCATAAACATGGAATGATGCACAACCAAGGATGATGCATGTCCGGTTTAAATAAGCATGGCATGGCAAAGTGCACAAACAACACTACAAATTTAATGGGGCTTAATATGTAACAAGTTGCATATCAACGAAACACCACATTCGATTATTTAGTTCACTCTTGTTTATGTACCCAACAATAGTAAATGTTATTAAACATGAAAAGAGGTGAAGCATAAGAAAACTACCTATCTAGGAAAGTTTAAATGAGGCCAGAACAACAAGCAACAAGTCTGAAAAAATCCTCATGGGCATATATTCGAATTAGCTACTGTTCTGCCCTATACACAATTTTAGAGTTATTAAACATGCAAGATAAGTGCACCATGTTAAACTAGGTATTTTCTACCCCATTTACATATAAAGTTTATTTAAAAAGGAGGTACGGTTATTAAGTTATGAATTAAATCATTTTAACATGGCAGTAGGAAAATTATATGCAAACATCATTTTAAACATTTTAAACATGCATGAAAGTTGGATATTGTGAAACTAGACAAAATCCTAAGCATTTTTCATATATAAATCAATTTAATCCGATGCACCATTTGTGAGTTATTAAATGCATGATCTAGGGGGACTATTCTGCAAAACTGCCAAACTCCTGGATAATTAGGCAAATCGCAGCGCCGGAAAAAAAATACTACGGGCTGAAACTCGAGCGGACTGGGCTAACGGAACTGCTCACATTGGGCCTCACGGCCTGAAGTAGAGAAGGCCCTCGCGCTGGGCCTTGGCGCGGGATGCGGCCCACGCGTGCGGTCAACGGCCACGGGTGCGATCGAGCAGCTGCCCGAAGCAGAGGATGGCATGGCTGCCAGAGGAGCTCCGGTGATGGAGGGAGGCGGAGCTCGCCGGGGATGGAGAGATCCGGGCGCGGGGTCCCCGGATCCAGCGACGGGCGAGGAGCTGGGCCCCACATGGCCGGCGTCAGGTGATGGACTGGGCAGCACCATGGCGGTGGCTGGGTACCTGCTGGAGAGAGAGAGAGGGTGAGGGAGAGAGGGATAAGAAGATGGGGAAAGAGCAGGGCGGCGCGGGGTGGCCTTTGTTCGTCGGCGAGGGCACTCCGGCGACCGGCGGGATGGAGGCGACGTGCAAGGCGATGCAGTCGGGCGGATGGAGCAGGCGAGCTCCTTGGCACGGGCGTTCGGGCGGCAGCGGTGGAGCGCTCGGGCCCCGATGGGCTCGGGCGCGCCCCGCGCAGGCTTGGCGGGCCTGTGGCGGTGGAGGCTGGCGGGGGGAAGACATGGCGGCGTCCGGTTGGCTGCGGGCGTCGGCTGCGGTGGCGCGACCAGTGGTGGCGTGCCACTTCGTGGCGGAGGGCTGGCCGGGCACGAATTCCGAGGAGGGGGCGGTGGCTGCAGGTAGGAGGTCGCTGGCCAAAAATGGCAGGGGGCGTCTAGTTGAGGAGGGGGTAGGTAGGAGGCCAAAAATGGCAGGGGGCGTCTATATATAGAAAGGCGCTAGGGTTAGGGTTTTTCTCCGTTTCAGAGCCATTCGATCGCCATCGGACGGTCCGGAGCGGAGGGGGGGTTAGGTTGGACCAAGTGGGCTGTCTAGATGGGTTGGGCTGAGAAGAGGGAGAGAATGGCAGCCTGGCAACAGTTTCTGGAGACCGAAAAGGTCCTACGTTAGACCGACTATAATGCCGCTATAGTTAACCATTGGGGCGTCAAACGGACTCCTAATGCGATGAAACTTGGCAGGCGGCCTACTAACAACATAACAACACCGCACGCCAACTTTCATCACATTTTGAGAACATTTTACGGCCACTTATAAAATAATATTTCGGAGGTGACGCGGGCGCGTGCAAGTGTGGTTGGGCTCAGAACGGACAATGGAAAGAACTGGGAGACCCGGACGGATGCATGTTTTGAAAACATGCAGATGCAATGCAGATGATGACAAGGCAAAATACAACACGCAAGCAAACAACATGGCAAAGACAGCGAATAACTGGACGACACCTGACGCAACGGTCTCGGGGCATTACAACACTCCACCACTACAAGAGGATCTCGTCCCGAGATCTAAAGCTGGCACCGTTGAGAAACGGAAGAGGAAGAGAAGAGGTAAAACTAAGTTGCTTCTTTGACAAATGAGTGAAACCAAAGAACCTTGCGAGGTTGAAACAAATTGAAAGAAAGAATACAACAGAGATGAACAAAGTTGAAAACACTCCATTAGAAAAGAGGAACAAGGAACATTACAAGAACCTTGTAGGTTGAAAGACATAAGAAAAGGGTTACAATGGACAAGAAGTACATGCAAGCACTCCGGTTGAAACGAGATGTACAAGGTATGATAAAGATCAATTACGACAACACTCCGGTTGAAAATGGAAGGTAAATAATATGAACTTGGCAAAATGAAAGCACTTGGATGAGAGTCCGGTTAGAAGAGGAATGATAGACACAACACTCCGGTTAAAACAAGATAAAGAAGGAATAAGAATGATATAAATTGGACAGCACTCTAATAGTAAATGGAAGGAATTGAACATGAATTTGACAAGATGAGACGATACTTGACAAAATCAACAACACATTGCCTCCGAAACTATTGAAAGAATGGCATAAGGGGTAAGAAAGATTTCAGACAGCACTCCGGTTGAGAAGGGAGGCAAAACATGATAAGATGAGAGAACTTGGATGGATGAAACGACACTCTGGTTGAATGGATAATCTAACACCCCAGATAACTTTCCCAATTTGTACTCCAACTCTTGCCTTTTCCGGCGTTAAGTTATTTTATTTTCTCGGGTTCGGGTTTTTTCTCCATGTGTTGTTTTCGTTTTCATGCATCTCATATCATGTCATCATGTGCATTGCATTTGCATACGTGTTCGTCTCATGCACCCGAGCATTTTCCCCGTTGTCCGTTTTGCATTCCGGCGCTTCGTTCTTCTCCGGTGGTCAATTCTAGCTTTCTTTCGTGTGTGGGGATTAAACATTTCCGGATTGGACCGAGACTTGTCATGCGGCCTTGGTTTACTACCGGTAGACCGCCTGTCAAGTTTCGTATCATTTGGACTTTGTTTGATACTCCAACGGTTAACCGAGGGACCGAAAAGGCCTCGTGTGTTGCAGCCCAACACCCCCCCAATTTGGCCCAAAACCCACCAAACTCTGCTCCATGTCCTAGAGCGTTCGATCACGATCGCGTGGCCGAAAACCGCACCTCATTTAGACTCTCCTAGCTCCACTTATGCCTATATATACACCCCTCCGTTTTCGGATCTCTCTCCCTCTCCGAAACCCTAGTAAAAAAAACAGATCCCCGCACCGACGGACATGTCCGGAGCCTAGCCGGACACGTCCGCCGCGCCCCCTCAGCCTACCAGCCGCTGCCACGTGGCCCAGGCGAGCCCCACTTCGCCGCCGCCGCCCGAGGCTCGCCCGAGCCCACGCGGGGCCCCCGCGGCCCAGCCGGCTCGCCCCGCCGCCCGGCTCCTCCCGCCGCCCGCACCGACCAGCCGCGCCTCCCGCGCCGCTCGCCGCCGTCCTTCGCCGTACCGCCGCAGTCCCCGGCTCCGGCGAACTCCGCCGCGGCCGCCCGGCTCGCCGCGCCACCCGGAGGCCGAAGCCCACCTCACCGCCGCGCCCCGTCCTCGGCCCCCCTCTCTCCGGCGAGCTTCGTCCGATTCCGGTGAACAGGAGCACGAACTCCGGCGAGCTCAGATCTGGCCTCGGTTCGCGTGACGCGAGGAACCCTAGCCGGTTGACTTTTTCTCCATCTCCCCTAATTTTTTATGCCTACTTTGACCTATCGTATCTCCGCATTTGTAGCTCCAATTTGGACATATAGTATATAAAAATGTTCGCCTAGACGAGTACATCATTTCATTCCATTGCATCATTTTCATTTGAGTTCATCTTGATGCCCAAAATGCTGTTAGAAGGAGGCTTTGTGAGTTAATTGTCAGATCTGCTAGTTCATCTTAGACTTTTGTCATTTTTTCCATGATTATTGTGTGCATGATATGCCTGTGAGTCCTTCATATGTTTTGTTAAGGATTTTGGTTTGTTTCTAGAGGTGCAACCCATGCATTTTTAGGATGTGTGTGGTGACTTGTGCAAGCTTGCAAAGTGAGGCACCCGGTAAATCTGTTTTTAGAGACTTAGTAGTTTTCACTAAGTCTGGGATTATTTAGTTCATGATGCCATATGTTCAGCTTGTTTCCTAGTGAACCGTGCCTCTTTTGAGGATGATCATTAAGGGAGTTTTGTTAATCATGTTATGCTATATCCATCCATGTCTTTGTTTGCAATTATGGAGCACCCTAGCTTGAGTCAATCAAGCTCTACTTTTGCTTCATGGTGAATCTAGGCAGATCGTCAACTCGTTTGCGATTTTGTCGATGCTGTTGTGGTTGATCCGTGCATGCTATGCCATTGTTCTTGCCATGTCTAGCTTGTATTTTGTGCCTTATTAATGGATGTATGCTTGCCTTGCCATGACTTGCACCGTGGTGAGTGCATCGAGCTCGTTTACATGCCTTCATGAGTTATGTTTCAGCATGTCTCAGTTTTCACTGAGTCTGAAAACTGATTATGTTTTTGCTATGTTCGTGTGCCCGTTAGTATATTTTATGAACCCTTTTGGCCCCAGGTCACTTTGGGACTTTTGTCTTAATCAGGTCATGTATCATGTTGTTTTGCTGCTCCGAAGAGGGCTTCGTGATCTGAAATTTCAGACAAGTGTTAATTTCACAAAGTCTGGAATCTGTTTTGCATTTGCGTTTTTGCCATGCTTGTTTGAACCTCATAATGGATGAATTGGCCATGGCTCGGTGCTAGTCTTTTGTTAAGAATCTTGTGTGCATCCCTGCCATGTATTTTTTTTGTCATGTTTGGTGGTTGTAGCATGTTCATTTCATTGCGTTTAGATGCCTACTTGCTGTAAATCGCACACCGGTGTCATTTTTGAAACGCTTGCCATTTCCAAACCGTAACTCCGATTCCGATGATCTTTATATTGTTTTCAAGCGATTTCATCTCATCTCTCTAGTGGCACACTTGGAATTCCAAGTTGAGGCCAGGTTCATGCATTTCCTGTTATATCTTGCATTTTGCATCCCGCATCGCATCCCGCAAAGCATATCGTCATTTCATCATATTGCTTGGTCTTGCACGTGGTTGATTGTATCCTTGTTGCTTGTTTGTCTTGTTGGGTAGAGCCGGGAGACGAGTTCTCTACCGAGGAGCCCGTTGAGTTTGCTTTTGAGGATCCAGTCAACTCTGACAACTGTGCAGGCAAGATGATCATACCCTCGAAATCACTACTATCTTTGCTATGCTAGTTTGCTCGCTCTTTGCTATGCCAATGCTACGATGCCTACCATTTGCTTGTCAGCCTCCCAATTGCCATGTCAAACCTCTAACCCACCTTGTCCTAGCAAACCGTTGATTGGCTATGTTACCGCTTTGCTCAGCCCCTCTTATAGCGTTGCTAGTTGCAGGTGAAGATTGGAGGCTGTTCCTTGTTGGAACATTTACCTACTTGTTGGGATATCATTATATTGCTATGTTATCTTAATGCATCTATATACTTGGTAAAGGGTGGAAGGCTCGGCCTCTCGCCTAATGTTCTGTTCCACTCTTGCCGCCCTAGTTTCCGTCATATCGGTGTTATGTTCCCGGATTTTGCGTTCCTTACGCGGTTGGGTTATAATGGGAACCCCTTGATAGTTCGCCTTGATTAAAGCTTTTCCAGCAATGCCCAACCTTGGTTTTACCATTTGCCACCTAGCCTTTTCTTTCCCTTGGGTTCTGCAGACTCAAGGGTCATCTTAATTTTAACCCCCCCCCCGGGCCAGTGCTCCCTCTAAGTGTTGGTCCGAACTGAGCTGCCTGCGGGGCCACCTCGGGGAAACTTGAGGGTTGGTTTTACTCGTAGCTAGTCTCATCTGAGTGTGCCCTGAGAAAGAGATATGTGCAGCTCCTATCGGGATATGTCGGCACATTCGGGTGGTGTTGTTGGTCTTGTTTTAAACATGTCGAAGTGTCTTGAGTTACCGAGATACCGAGTCTGATCGGAACATCTTGGGAGGAGGTCTATTCCTTCGTTGACCGTGAGAGCTTGTCATGGGCTAAGTTGGGACTCCCCTGCAGGGATTGAACTTTCGAAAGCCGTGCCCGCGGTTATGGGCAGATGGGAATTTGTTAATGTCCGGTTGTAGATAACTTGAACCTTAATTAATTAAAATGAATCAACTGAGTGTGTTACCGTGATGGCCTATTCTCGGCGGAGTCTGGGAAGTGGACACGGCGTTGGAGTTATGCTTGCGCAGGTTGCTCTCTAGTTTCTCGCTCGTGCTTTGCCTTCTCTTCTCGCTCTCTTTTGCGAATAAGATAGCTACCATATATGCTAGTCGCTTGCTGCAGCTCCACATATATTTTGCCTTACCATTCCTATAAGCTTAAATAGTCTTGATCGCGAGGGTGCGAGATTGCTGAGTCCCTGTGGCTCACAGATACTATAACTCCAGATGCAGGTCCGGGTGATTCCGCTCCAGGTGACGAGTACGAGCTCAAGTGGGAGTTCGACGAGGACTCTCAGCGTTACTACGTTTCCTTTCCCGATGATCAGTAGTGGTGCCCAGTTGGGGGTGATTGGGACCGTTGTCGCATGTTGGGTTTTCTTCTATTTTGGCGCCGTAGTCGGGCCATGAGTGTTTTGGATGATGTAATGTTATTTTTGTACTTTGATGTGACGTGGCGAGTGTAAGCCAACTATGTTCTTCCCTTCATTATTCATATTACATGGGATGTTGTGAAGATTGCCTAACTTGCGACATATGCCTTCAATGCAATTATGTCTCTAAATTGTGCCTCGACACGTGGGAGCTATAGTCGCATCGAGGGTGTTACAGATAAGCAAAGGAAAGAACATGATCTTGGGAAAACGAGATGATGGGATGAAGAGAGCAACAACACAATGCCTGTGGATCAAAAGAATGGAAGCTATATTGTTGGGATGAAAGGGACGAAAAAGAAAAATGACAACTCCTGCCAAAATTGAATTTGAAGAGCATCCTTGCAAAGAAGGATTGAACGGAGTTGTTGAAAATTAAACAAAAAAAGAATAGGGTTGTTGTGGGCTTATGAAAAACGTCTCAAAATTATGAGGTGAAATTCTGCCACTAACGGAAACAATAGATTGGACTGATATCAACAAGGAGACGAGAAACTTATTTCACCGGGAGGATAAATGAAGAATTTCGGTCATTTATAAGCACCATAAATAGCAACAATCCTAAAGGAAATCTTTAGGTGAAATATAACCCAAGATAACTCCCACGAAGAGATCGATGGGTTGCAAAGGATCTCATGAACGAAGAGAAAATGATGGGTTTAAAATATCTCATTCTTAACAACTGTTGAATCATGACATACGAAGGGAAATTGTCAAGAATGACATAACACCATCTCAAAAGATAACGTAGAAAGAATTTCACTTCAAAATGCAAGATGAAGAATGTTTGAACTCCTCAAAACAAACATGTGTTGAGCACCATGTTTAATTTACAGTATGGCTTGGCAGATCTTAACTCCGAGAAAAATATTGAAGAACAATTGAAGAATGACAGGAAACCTTGACGAACCACGATGTTGAGCCTTCGTGAGAACTCCGGTAATAAAAGAATGATCAAACGAAAGGGAAAATTGAAAAGAACTCTGGGAGAAGCCTAGCAATGATTAGATGAAGCTATGAAATGATATAATTGAAATAACTTGGAGCTCTGTAAAAGAAAGATGAACAACTCTGGAAGAGGAAATTAGATCCCTTGGATGAAACAATAATAATACATTATGCGTATCCTTCACCAATTTAGATTGATGACAAGCAATGGATTTGGCATACTAATTATTTTCATAGAAAGGATTAAGATAGATATGGCACAAACTTGAGAAAAGTCTTCAATGATCCACTGGTAGGATTAAACAACGAATGAATTGATACGATAACAACGGAAGAGGAATGTTGAATGAACCACCGCAAGAATTGAATATGAATGAAGAAAAGAGAATGAATCACCGGGAGGAATTAGAAAATGAACGAAGATACTTGAACCAATTTAGATACAAGAGAAACGACGAGATCATGAACTTACTAGCGAATACTTGAGTGATGCACCCGTAAGATTTGGAGAATGAGAGCTGAAAGCTGAGAATTAATAAACCCGAAATGATGGCATTCGGAGAATCAAACTGAAAAGACTCCTGAATTACTCCGGATGGGTGAAAAGAATTCTCACAATCAAAAGCAATAATGAGAGGTTGGCATCAAGCTTGAACTTCACATCTTTGGAAGAACAGGTAAGAATTGGAGGAAAAACT
Organism: Triticum aestivum; assembly: GCF_018294505.1. NCBI lineage: Eukaryota > Viridiplantae > Streptophyta > Magnoliopsida > Poales > Poaceae > Triticum > Triticum aestivum. Next base: position 297,596,866 of record NC_057803.1, on the reverse strand, counting down.
CTTCTCCGGTCATCAAAATTCGAGAATGACGACGAGAAACACCACCAAGAATTGTTGAGACACTATGGGAGAATCAAAAGCGAAGAGGTTGAGCCACGATGAAAAGAAGTTGGCGGATCTTGGAGAAATACATATGACTGATGATAATTCATTCTTACTTCAAACTTGGAGAAGAATTTGAGAGTAACACCGGGAAAATAGAAGAGTCAGGTAAGATCCTAGGAAAAGACCTGTGGGTTACGGTCCACTCAAAAGAAACACCGTTGAATGATTAAAAAGATAGATTGCACCGGTTGAATTAAATGGCTTGAATAAGGTAAGATCTCGAAATAGCTTGAAAGGATTACGAATAGAAACTTGAATCTTCTGGGATATCTTCAGCACTCCAGATAAACATGAATAGCAAGAGGTGGATGATTCAGAAGTGCACCGGCATGAGAAAACATTAAAAACAAGGAAAGGACTATGATCAACAAAGCTTGAATTGAATTCACCGGAGAAGAGAAAGAATGAAGAATGACAAACTTGAAGCTCCGTTAGTATCCTCCTGAGAATCACCGGATAAGAACATTGACAGAAAACAATGGAGAGACTTCCCATCAATAAAAGGATACTTGAATAAGAAATCAGAGTCCTTGAAGAAAAAGGTTGGGAGGGCGAGAAAACAAAGACAACTTGGGATGGATGAAACAAGCACCATTGAGAAAACTTAGAATTGATCTTGCGCATGTTGAAAATGATAGCATCCACTTGAAGAGGAGCATGTCGGTTGGAAAAGAATTGGCATGACCATCTCGTATCGAAAAGGATTGGTATACACATAGGAATGTGAGAACACCATTTAGGAAAAGGTATGGAATCCACATTTGACATGAAGCAACTCAAATACCACAAAAACAAAACAAAACAAAGGATTGGCTTGCAGAATAAACCGGAAACAAACATATATATGATAGATCCCATATCGTTTCATGTGTCTGTTGGAAAGATATCCTACGAGCTACTTGAATTCCCACTTATAAACTCCCGAAACTTTTTGGTTATGAAATCAGGTGTTGGGGATACAGGGGAAGAATAATATCTCACCCTAACTAACAACCCCTACATCCAGCTGTATCCATCCTTCAACACATAACCAAGAAACCTTCGAAAATCATGTACCTCAACCTTCGAAAAGCATCCATTATACGAGTTATGGCAATACTTGTAACACCCCGGATATGATTTACCTAATATGTAATCCAACTATTGTCGTTTCCGGCATTAAGTTATTTTATTTTCTCGGGTTCGGGTTTTTGTCTCCGTGTGTTGTTGTCGTTGTCTTGCATCTCTTATTCATATCATCATGTGCATTGCATTTGCATACGTGTTCGTCTCATGCATCCGAGCATTTTCCCCGTTGTCCGTTTTGCATTCCGGCGCTCTGTTCTCCTCCGGTGGCCATATCTACCTTTCTTTCGTGTGTGGGGGTTAAACATTTCCGGATTGGACCAAGACTTGCCAAGCGGCCTTGGTTTACTACCGGTAGACCGCCTGTCAAGTTTCGTACCATTTGGACTTCGTTTGATGCTCCAACGGTTAACCGAGGGACTGAAAAGGCCTCGTGCGTGTTGAAGCCCAACACCCTTCCAATTTGTCCCAAAACCCACCAAACCCTCTCCATCATCTAGAGCGTTCGATCATGATCGCGTGGCCGAAAACCGCACCTCATTTGGACACTCCTAGCTCCCTCTATGCCTATAAATATCTCCCTCATTCGAAATCACGGGTGAAACCCTAGTCGCCTCCCACCTCTCGCCGCCGGACGCGTCCGCTCGGGCCGGACACGTCCGACCCAGCCGCCGCCGCCACGTGTCCGCCTCCCATTCGCCGTGCCGCTGCCCCACTTCGTCACCGTCGCCGGCCCGGGAGGCCCAAGACGGGCCCCCGAGGCCCATCTCCACCGCCGCCTCACGCCCACGCCCCGCCGCCGTCTTCCTCGGGGCCGGCCGCCGCCGCCTGGCGCGCCATCGCCGGCAGGAGCTCGCCCCACCGCCACCGGACCTCACCCCGCCGCCACAAGTCCTCGCCGGAGTCGCCACATCGCCGCCCCGTCCTCCCTCTCGCCGGATCCGGCTCCCCCGCGCCGGAGCGGCGTCCTTTTCCTCGCTGGAGTAGGAGGCCCTCGCCGGCGACCTCATATCTCATCGGGTGAACAGTGGATCTCGTCGGGTGAACAGTAAACCCTAGGGTTGACTTATCTTTTTCCCTAAGTCCCTGATTATTTTTGCATACTTTGACCTTCTATATCTCCGCATCCGTAGATGCGTTTTGGGCGTATAGCATATCAAAATGTTCGTCTCAGAGAGCACATAATTTCATCTCATTGCATCATTTTCATTTGAGTTCATCTTGATGCCCGAAATGCTGTTGGAAGAGTGCTATTTGAGTTAATTATCAGATCTGCTGCTCCAAATAGCTATTTGTTATTTTTGCCATGATTAATGTGTGCATGATATGCCCATGAGCTCTACATGTGTTTTGTCATATGCTTTGCCATCTTTCTAGAGGTGCTATCCATGTATTTTTGTGATGTGTGTGGTGACTAGCACAAGCTTGCTAAGTGGTGCATTTGTTAATGCTGATTTCAGGGACTTAGCAATTCCACTAAGTCCTTGATCTATTCTTATCAATATGCCATATGTTCCTATTGTTTCCTAGTGATCCATGCCTCTTTTGAGGATGATCAGTAAGGATGTTTTGTTAATCTTGTAGTGCTCTATCTATCCGTGTCTTTGTTTTCAATTATGGAGCAACCTAGTTTGAGTCAATCGAGCTCTATTTTTGCTATTTCATGAATCTGGGCAGATTGTCTACTTGTTAGCGATTTTGCCGAGGATGTTGTAGTTGATCCGTGCATGCTATGTTATTGTTCTTGCCATGTCCAGCTTTTCTAATGTGTATTCTTTATGGGTGCATGCTTATATTGTCATGCCTTGCTCTGTAGTGAGTGCATCGAGCTCGTCAACATGCCTACTTGATATCTGTTTTCCATGCTCCAGTTTTTCACTAAGTCTGTGATCTGATTATGTTTTTGCCATGTTCACATGCTTGTCATCGTATTTTATGATCCCTTTTGGCTCAAGGTCACTAAGGGACTTTTGTTAAGCTCTTTGAGTAGCTCCATGCCATGCCTTTATTTGCCATGTTAAGTTCTTGTAGCATCTAGTTTTCTTGCTCCAAAGTGGGCTACCTGATCTGAAATTCCAGACTAGTGTTAATTTCACTAAGTCTGAAACCTATTTATCATTTGCACTTTTGCCATGCTTGTTTGAACTTGTTGATGGATGCATTGTCCGAAGTTCAGTGTTCATCTTTTGTCAAGCATCATGAGTGGATCCCTGCCATGTATTTTGTTGACATGTTTGAGTGCTATAGCATATTTATCTTGATGCATTTAGATGACTACTTGCTGTTTATCGCAGACCGGTGCCATATTTGTTTTGCTTGCCATTTCCAAACCATGTCTCCGATTCCGGTGTTCTTTATATTGATTTCAAGATAAATCACCTCACCTTTCCAGTGGCACACTTGGATTTCCATGTTGAGGCCAGGTTCAATCATTCCTTGTCAAATCTTCCATATGCATCACATATCGCATCCCGCATAGCATACCATGTTTGCATCATGTTGTTTGAGCTTTGCACGTGGTTGATTGTGTTCCGTTTGCTTGTTTGTCTTGTTTTGGTAGAGCCGGAAGACGAGTTCACTAACGAGGAGCCCGTTGAGTTTGCTTTCGAGGATCCAGTCAACTCTGACAACTTTGCAGGCAAGATGATCATACCCTCGAAATCACTTCTATCTTTGCTTTGCTAGATGCTCGCTCTTTTGCTATGCCTATGCTATGATGCCTACCACTTGCTTATTATGCCTCCCAAATTGCCATGTACAACCTCTAACCCACCATGTCCTAGCAAACCGTTGATTGGCTATGTTACCGCTTTGCTCAGCCCTTCTTATAGCGTTGTTAGTTGCAGGTGAAGATTGGAGACCGTTCCTTGTTGGAACCTTATTTTCTTGTTGGGATATCATTATATGATCTTGTTATCTTGATGCATCTATATACTTGGTAAAGGGTGGAAGGCTCGGCGTTTTGCCTAGTGTTCTGTTCCACTCTTGCCGCCCTAGTTTCCGTCATATCGGTGTTATGTTCCCAGATTTTGCGTTCCTTACGTGGTTGGGTGATAATGGGAACCCCTTGACAGTTCGCCTTGAATAAAACTCTTCCAGCAATGCCCAACCTTGGTTTTACCATTTGCCGCCTAGCCTCTTTTTCCCTTGGGTTTCCGGAGCCCAAGGGTCATCTTATTTAAACCCCCCTGGGCCAGTGCTCCTCTGAGTGTTGGTCCAACCTAGAGCCCCTTGCAGCGCCACCTCGGAGAAACTCGAGGGCTGGTTTTAGTTGTACGGATTGCTTATCTGAGTGTGCCTTGAGAACGAGATACGTGCAGCTCCTATCGGGATTTGTCGGCACCTTCAGGCGGTGTTGCTGGATTTGTTTTAACTTGTCGAAGTGTCTTGTAGAACCGGGATACCGAGTCTGATCGGAATGTCTCGGGAGAAGGTATATCCTTCGTTGACCGTGAGAGCTTGTCATGGGCTAAGTTGGGACTCCCCTGCAGGGATTTGAACTTTCGAAAGCTGTGCCTGCGGTTATGGGTAGATGGGAATTTGTTAATGTCTGGTTGTAGATAACTTGAACCTTAACTTAATTAAAATGAATCAACTGTGTGTGTTACCGTGATGGTCTCTTCTCGGCGGAGTCCGAGAAGCGAACACGGTGTTGGAGTAATGCTTGTCTCAGGATGTTCTCTAGTTCTTTGTTCACGCTTTGCCTTCTCTTCTCACTCTCTTTTGCAAATAGGTTAGCCACAATATATGCTAGTCGCTTGCTGCAGCTCCACATATTACCTTGCCTTACCTATAAGCTTTAAAAGTCTTGATCGCCAGGGTGCGAGATTGCTGAGTCCCTGTGGCTCACAGATTACTTCCAAACCAGATGCAGGGCCTGATGACTCCGTTCCAGATGATGCGCTTGAGCTCAAGTGGGAGTTCGATGAAGCTTCCCATCGTTACTATGTGTCTTTCCATGATGATCAGTAGTGGTGCCCAGTTGGGGCGATCGGGACCGTGTCGCATGTTGGGTTGATCTTTTATTTTGGCACCGTAGTCGGGCCATGAGTGATTGGTTGATGTAATTCTATTTATGTACTTTGTTTGACTTGGAGAGTGGAAGCCAACTATGTACCTTCCCCTTTTATTATCTATGTTACATGGGATGTTGTGAAGATTGCCTTCCTTGCGACATTGCTTTCAATGCGGTTATGCCTCTAAGTCGTGCTTAGACACGTAGGAGATATAGCCGCATCGAGGGAGTTACAATACTCCCGAACTCTCGACCAAGTACTGGGTGGCGTCGAGGTTATCTCAGCAACAACTGCATAAAATATATTTTCGATGTCGGCGAACTCAGGTATTCCAGAACTGCAATGACAAAATTGTGACGACAACACCTCGGAGCTCAACTCCCCGGGACACTGCCACAACCCCTAAATATCAGGAGGCACCAGGAACAATGTTCTTGTCACAAGACTATCAGAACGATTCCAAGATACCCACGTGATCCTAAAAAAATTCGTGAAATTTGAGGAGAAGAGAATCCAAACTTCTACCTCAGGAGGCCTCACCAGAGCGACGAAGGGACTAAGGAGTAAAAAGAATCCTACTCTCTGATATATATATTCCTAAGACTCAAAACATTTTGTTCTAGACTCAACAATGTCAGTGATTCGATCAAGCAGGGGGCTCCTAAGTCGGGGATGGCTCTGATTACCAAATTGTAACACCCACGATGCGGCTATATCTCCCGTGTCAAGGGACGACTTAGAGGCATAACGCATGGTGGTTTAGTCGCAAGTGGTGTAATCTTCACACAATCCCATGTACTGAATAAGAAAGGGATAAAGAGTTGGCTTACAATCACCACTTCACACAAATAAAAAGTTAAACATACATCATCCATAGTACAATCAAGGTCCGACTATGGAACCAAAATAAAAGAAGACAACCCTAAATGGTAGATCCCCAATCGTCCCAACTGGGCTCCACTACTGATCAACCGGAAAAGACACAAAACAACGATCAAGATCTTCATCGAGATCCCACTTGAGCTTGGTTGTGCCACCTGCACTGGTATCATCGGCACCTGCACCTATTTGGAAGTATATGTGACTCAGCAATCTCACACCCGCGAGATCAAGTCTATTTAAGCCTATGGGTAGGATAAGGTAATGAGGTGGAGCTGTAGCAAGCACTAAGCATATATGGTGGCTAACATACACAAATTAGAGTGAGAAGAGAAGCAACGCAATGGTCGAGAAGCTAGAAGTGATCAAGAAGTGATCCTAAAACTACTTACGTTCAAGCATAACACAAGACCGTGTTCACTTCCCGGAATCCGCCGAAAAGAGACCATCACGGCTACACACGCGTTGGATTCATTTTAATGAAGTTAAGTGTCAAGTTCTCTACAACCAGACATTAACAAATTCCCATCTTCCACCTAACCACGGGCACGACTCTCAAAAGTTTATACCCTGCAGGGGTGTCCCAACTTAGCCAATCACAAGCTCTCACGGTCAACGAAGGATATTCCTTCTCCCGGAAAAACCTAATCAGTTTTGGAATCTTGGTTACAAGACATTTCGACAATGGTAAAACAAGACCAGCAAGACCGCCCGAATGTGCCGACAAATCCCGATAGGAGCTGCACATATCTCGTTCCTAGGCCACACCGGATGGGCAAGACGTCGGGTTGGCATAGACCCTGGTTGCTCAGGGGGTGCCGGACATCGCCCAGTTCGGACCAACACTTAGAGAAGCACTGGCCCGGGGGGGGGGGGGGGTTAAAAATAAAGATGACCCTCGGGTTGGCCAACCCAAGGGAAGGGTAATAGGTTGTTAGGCAAATGTAAAACCAAGGTTGGGCCTTACTGGAGGAGTTTTATTCAAGGCGAATTGTCAAGGGGTTCCCATAACACCCAACCACGTAAGGCATGCAAAATCAAGGAACATAACACCGGTATGACGGAAACTAAGGCGACATGAGTGGAACAAAACACCAAGAATAAGGCCAAGCCTTCCACCCTTTACCAAGTATATAGATGCATTAATGAAAATAAGAGGTATTGTGATATCCCAACAATATCCATGTTCCAACATGGAACAAACTTTAGCTTCACTTGCAACTAACAACATTATAAGAGGGGCTGAGCAAAAGCGGTAACATAGCCAAACAACGGTTTGCTAGGAAGGTGGGTTAAAGGCTTGACTTGGCAATATGGGAGGCATGATATAACAAGTGGTAGGTAGCACAACATAGCGATAGAACGAACAACTAGCAAGCAAAGATAGAAGTGGTTTTGAGGGTATGGTCATCTTGCCTGAGATCCCGCAAGGAAGAAAAACGAGTCCAAGAAGAAGACAAATGGACATAGTCGAACGGATCATCACAAACGCGACGTTACCGGAACTAACAAGAAGAAGCAACACTGGAAAGGAGCAAACAACATGGTAAACCAACAAGCATAAACATGGAATGATGCACAACCAAGGATGATGCATGTCTGGTTTAAATAAGCATGGCATGGCAAAGTGCACAGACAACACTACAAATTAAATGGGGATTAATATGTAACAAGTTCCATATTGACGAAACACCACATTCGATTATTTAGTTCACTCTTGTTTATGTACCCAACAATATTAAATTTTATTAAACATGGAAAGAGGTGAAGCATAAGAAAACTACCTATCTAGGAAAGTTTAAATGAGGCCGGAACAACAAGCAACAAGTCCGAAAAAATCCTCATGCGCATATATTCGAATTAGCTACTGTTCTGCCCAATACACAATTTTAGAGTTATTAAACATGCAAGATAAGTGCACCATGTTAAACTAGGTATTTTTCTACCCCATTTACATATAAAGTTTATTTAAAAAGGAGCTACGGTTATTAAGTTATGAATTAAATCATTTTAACATGGCAGTAGGAAAATTATATGCAAACGTCATTTTAAACATTCTAAACATGCATGAAAGTTGGATATTGTGAAACTAGACAAAATTCTAAGCATTTTTCATATATAAATCAATTTAATCCAATGCACCATTTGTGAGTTATTAAATGCATGATCTAGGGGGACTATTCTGCAAAACTGCCAAACTCCTGGATAATTAGGCAAATCGCAGTGCCGGAAAAAAAATACTATAGGCTGAAACTCGAGCGGACTGGGCTAACAGAACATCTCACATTGGGCCTCACAGCCTGAAGCAGAGAAGGCCCTCGCGCTGGGCCTTGGCGCGGGATGCGGCCCACGCGTGCGGTCAACGGCCACGGGTGCGATCGAGCATCTGCCTGAAGCAGAGGATGGCGCAGCTGCCAGCGGAGCTCCGGTGACGAAGGGAGGCGGAGCTCGCCGGGGATGGAGGGATCCAGGCGTGGGGTCCCCGGATCCAGCGACGGGCGTGGAGCTGGGCCCCACATGGCCGGCGTCAGGAGATGGACGGGGCAGCACCATGGCGGTGGTTGGGTACCTGCGGGAGAGAGAGAGAGGGTGAGGGAGAGAGGGATAAGAAGATGGGGAAAGAGCAGGGCGGCGCGGGGTGGCCTGGGGTTCGCCGGCGAGGGCACTCCGGCAACCGACGGGATGGAGGCGACGTGCAAGGCGATGCGGTCGGGCGGCTGGAGCAGGCGAGCTCCCTGGCACGGGCGCTCGGGCGGCGGCGGTGGAGCGCTCGGGACCCGATGGGCTCGGGCAGGCCCCACGCAGGCTTGGCGGGCCTGTGGCGGTGGAGGCAGGCAGGGGAAGACGTGGCGGCGTCCGGTTGGCTGCGGGCGTCGGCTGCGGCGGCGCGACCAGTGGTAGCTTGCCACTTGGTGGCGGAGGGCTGGCCAGGCACGAATTCCGAGGAGGGGCGGTGGTTGCAGGTAGGAGGTGGCTGGCGGTGCGGAAATTGAGGAGGGGGTAGGTAGGAGGCCAAAAATGGCAGGGGGCATCTATATATAGAAAGGTGCTAGGGTTAGGGTTTTTCTCCGTTTCAGAGTCGTTCGATCGCCATCGGACAATTCGGAGCAGAGGGGGGATTAGGTTGGACCAAGTGGGCTGTGTAGATGGGTTGGGCTGAGAAGAGGGAGAGAATGGCAGCCTGGCAACAGTTTCTGGAGACCGAAAACGTCCTACGTTAGACCGGCTATAATGCCGCTATAGTTAACCATTGGGGGGTCAAACGGACTCCGAATGCGATGAAACTTGGCAGGCGGCCTACTAACAACATAACAACACCACACGCCAACTTTCATCCCATTTCGAGAACATTTTATGGCCACTTATAAAATAATATTTCGGAGGTGACGCGTGCGCGTGCAAGTGTGGTTGTGCTCAGAACGGACAATGGAAAGAACTGGGAGACCCGGACGGATGCAAGTTTTGAAAACATGCAGATGCAATGCAGATGATGACAAGGCAAAATGCAACGCGCAAGCAAATAACATGGCAAAGACAGTGAATAACTGGACGACACCTGGCGCAACGGTCTCGGGGCGTTACAACACTCCACCACTACAAGAGGATCTCGTCCCGAGATCTAAAGATGGCACCGTTGAGAAATGGAAGAGGAAGAGAAGAGGTAAAACTAAGTTGCTTCTTTGACAAATGAGTGAAACCAAAGAACCTTGCGAGGTTGAAACAAATTGAAAGAAAGAATACAACAAAGATTATCAAAGTTGAAGACACTCCATTAGAAAAGAGGAACAAGGAACATTACAAGAACCTTGTAGGTTGAAAGACATAAGAAAAGGGTTACAATGGACAAGAAGTACATGCAAGCACTCCGGTTGAAACGAGATGTACAAGGAACGATAAAGATCAATTACGACAACACTCCGGTTGGAAATGCAAGGTAAAAAATATGAACTTGGCAAAATGAAAGCACTTGGACGAGAGTCTGGTTAGAAGAGGAGTGATAGACACAACACTCCGGTTAAAACAAGATAGAGAAGGAATAAGAATGATATAAATTGGACAACACTCTGACAGTAAATGGAAGGAATTGAACATGAATTTGACAAGATGAGAGGATACTTGACAAAATCAACAACACCCTGCCTCCGGAACTATTGAAAGAATGGCATAAGGGGTAAGAAAGATTTCAGACAGCACTCCGGTTGAGAAGGGAGGCAAAACTTGATAAGATGAGAGAACTTGGCTGGATGAAACGACACTCTGGTTGAATGGATAAGCAAAGCAAAGAACATGATCTTGGGAAAACGAGATGATGGTATGAAGAGAGCAACAACACAATGCCTGTGGATCAAAAGAATGGAAGCTATATTGTTGGGATAAAAGGGACGGAAAAGAAAAATGACAACTCCTGCCAAAATTCAATTTGAAGAGCATCCTTGCAAAGAAGGATTGAACGGAGTTGTTGAAAATTAAACAACAAAAGAATAAGGTTGTTGTGGGCTTATGAAAAACGTCTCAAAATTATGAGGTGAAATTCTGCCACTAACGGAAACAATAGATTGGACTGATATCAACAAGGAGACGAGGAACTTATTTCACCGGGAGGATAAATGAAGAACTTGGGTCATTTATAAGCACCATAAATAGAAACAATCCTAAAGGAAATCTTTAGGTGAAATATAACCCAAGATAACTCCCACGAAGAGATCGATGGGATGCAAAGGATCTCATGAAGGAAGAGAAAATGATGGGTTTAAAATATCTCATTCTTAACAACTGTTGAATCATGACATACGAAGGGAAATTGTCAAGAATGACATAACACCATCTCAAAAGATAACATAGAAAGAATTTCACTTTGAAATGCAAGATGAAGAATGTTTCAACTCCTCAAAACAAACATGTGTTGAGCACCATGTTTAATTTAGAGTATGGATTGGCGGATCTTAACTCCGAGAAAAATATTAAAGAACAATTGAAGAATGAAAGGAAACCTTGACGAACCACGATGTTGAGCCTTTGTGAGAACTCCGATAATAAAAGAATGATCAAACGAAAGGGAAAATTGAAAAGAACTCCGAGAGAAGCCTTGCAATGATTACATGAAGCTATGGAATGATATAATTGAAATAACTTGGAGCTCCGTAAAAGAAAGATGAACAACTCTAGAAGAGGAAATTAGATCCCTTGGATGAAACAATAATAAGAATTACGTTATGCATATCCTTCACCAATTTAGATTGATAACAAGCAACGGATTTGGCATACTAATTATTTTCATAGAAAGGATTAAGATAGATATGGCGCAAACGTGAGAAAAGTCTTCAACGATCCACTGGTAGGATTGAAACAACGAATGAATTGATACGATAACAACGGAAGAGGAATGTTGAACGAACCACCGCAAGAATTGAATACGAATGAAGAAAAGAGAATGAATCACCGGGAGGAATTAGAAAATGAACGAAGATACTTGAAGCAATTTAGATACAAGAGAAACGACGAGATCATGAACCTACTAGAGAATACTTGAGCGATGCACCCGTAAGATTTGGAGAATGAGTGCTGAAAGCTGAGAATTAATAAACCCGAAATGATGGCATTCGGAGAATCAAACTGAAAAGACTCCTGAATTACTCCGGATGGGTGAAAAGAATTCTCACAATCGAAAGCAATAATGAGAGGATGGCATCAAGCTTGAACTTCGCATCTTTGCAAGAACGGGTCAAAATTGGAGGAAAAACTCTTCGTCGGTCATCAAAATTCGAGAATGACAACGAGAAACACCACCAAGAATTGTTGAGACACTACGGGAGAATCAAAAGCGAAGAGGATGAGCCACGATGAAAAGAATTTGGCGGATCTTGGAGAAATACATATGATTGATGATAATTCATTCTTACTTCAAACTCGGACAAGAATTTGAGAGTAACACCGGGAAAATAGAAGAGTCAGGTAAGATCTTGGGAAAAGACCTGTGGGTTAGGGCCCACTCAAAAGATACACCATTGAACGATTAAAAAGATAGATTGCATCAGTTGAATTAAATGGATTGAATAAGGTAAGACCTCGAAATAGCTTGAAAGGATTACAAATAGAAACTTGAATCTTCTGGGATATCTTCAGCACTCCAGATAAACATGAATAGCAAGAGGTGGATGATTCATAAGTGCACTGTCATGAGAAAACATTTAAAATGAGGAAAGGAATATCATCAACAAAGCTTGAATTGAATTCACCACAGAAGAGAAAGAATGAAGAATGACAAACTTGAAGCTCCGTTAGTATCTTCCTGAGAATCACCGGATAAGAACATTGACGGAAAAGAATGGAGAGACTTCCCATCAATAAAAGGATACTTGAATAAGAAATCAGAGTCCTTGAAGAAAAACAGTGGGAGGGGGGAAAACAAAGACAACTTGGGACGGATGAAACAAGAACCATTGAGAAAACGTAGAATTGATCTTGCGCATGTTGAAAATGATCGGATCCACTTGAAGAGGAGCATGTCGGTTGGAAAAGAATTGGCATGACCATCTCGTATCGACATTTGATATGAAGCAACTCGAATACCATAAACCAAAACAAAACAAAGGATTGGCTTGCAGAATAAACCGGAAACAAACATATGATAGATCCCATATCATATCATGTGTCTGTTGGAAAGATATCCTACGAGCCACTTGAATTCCCACTTATAAACTCCCGAAACTTTCTGGTTATGCAATTAGGTTTTGGGGATATAGGGGAAGCATAATATATCACCCAAACTAAGAATCCCTACATCTAGTTGTATCCATCCTTCAACACATAACCAAGAAGCCTTCGGAAATCATGTACCTCAACCTTCGAAAAGCATCCATTATACGAGTTATGGCAATACTCCCGAACTCCCGCCCCAGTACTGGGTGGCGCCGAGGTTATCTCACCAACAACTGCATAAAATTGTCGGCGAACTTAGATATTCCACAACTGCATAAAATTGTCGCCGAGATTTTCTATGTCGGCGAACTTAGGTATTCCAGAACTGGAACGATAAAATTGTGACGACAACACCTTGGAGCTCAACTCCCGGGGCACTGCCACAACCCCTAAATGTTAGGAGGCACCAAGAACAATGTTCTCCTCACAATACTATCGAAACGATTCCAAGATACCTGCGTGATCCTAAAAAAATCATGACATTTGAGGAGAGGAGAGTGAAAACTTCTACGTTAGGAGGCCTCACCAGAGCGACGAAGGGACTGAGGAGTAAAAATAATCCTACTCTCTGATATATATATATATATATATATATATATATATATATATATATATATATATATATATATATATATATATATATATATTCCTAAGAGTCAAAACATTTTGGTTCTAGACTCAACAACGCCAGCGATTTGATCAAGAAGGGGGATCCTAAGACAGGGATGGCTCTGATTACCAACTTGTAACACCCACAATGCGGCTATATCTCCCATGTGTCGAGGCACGACTTAGAGGCATAACCGCATGGTGGTTTAGTCGCAAGTGGGGTAATCTTCACACAATCCCATGTGCTAAATAAGAAAGGGATAAAGAGTTGGCTTACAATCGCCACTACACAGAAATAACAAGTTAAACACACGCGATGGATTCATTTTAATGAAGTTAAGTGTCAAGTTCTCTACAACCAGACATTAACAAATTCCCGTCTTCCACATACCCGCGAGCACGGCTCTCGAAAGTTTATACCTTGCAAGGGTGTCCCAACTTAGCCCATCACAAGCTCTCATGGTCAACAAAGGATATTCCTTCTCCCAGAAAGACCCGATCAGTCTCGAAATCCCGGTTACAAGACATTTAAACAAATGGTAAAACAAGACCAGCAAGACTGCCCGAATGTGCCGACAAATCCCGATAGGATCTACACATATCTCGTTCTCAGGGCACACCGGATGGGCAAGACATCGGGTTGGCATAGACCCTAGTTGCCCAGGGGGCGCCAGACATCACCCAGTTCAGACCAACACTTAGAGAAGCACTGGCCCGGGGGCTAAAAATAAAGATGACCCTCGGGTTGGTCGACCCAAGGGAAGGGTAATAGGTTGTTAGGCAAATGTAAAACCAAGGTTGGGCCTTGCTGGAGGAGTTTTATTCAAGGCGAACTGTGAAGGGGTTCCCATAACACCCAACCGCATAAGGAATGCAAAATCAAGGAACATAACACCGGTATGACGGAAACTAAGGCGGCAAGAGTGGAACAAAACACCAGGCATAATGCGGAGCCTTCCACGCTTTACCAAGTATATACATGCATTAATTAAAATAAGAGGTATGTGATGTCCCAACAATATCCATGTTCTAGCATGGAACAAACTTCAGCTTCACCTGCAACTAACAATGCTATAAGAGGGGCTGAGAAAAAGCGGTAACATAGCCAAACAACGTTTTGCTAGGAAGGTGGGTTAAAGACTTGAATTGGCAATATGGGAGGCATGATATAACAAGTGGTAGGTAGCGCGACATAGCGATAGAACAAACAACTAGCAAGCAAAGATAGAAGTGATTTCGAGGGTATGGTCATCTTGCCTGAGATCCCACAAGGAAGAAGAACGAGTGCAAGAAGAAGACAAACGGACGTAGTCGAACGAATCCTCACAAACGCGACATTACCAGAACTAACGAGAAGAAGCAACACTGGAAAGGAGCAAACAACATGGTAAACCAACAAGCATAAACATGGCATGATGCACAACCAAGGAATATGAATGTCCGGTTTAAATAAGCATGGCATGGCAAAGTGCACAAACAACACTACAAGTTAAATTGAGCTCAATTTGTAACAAGTTGCATATTGACGAAACACCACATTCGATTATTTAGTTCACTCTTGTTTATGTGCCCAACAATATTAAATGTTATTAAACATGGCAAGAGGTGAAGCATAACAAAACTACATATCTAGGCAAGTTTAAATGAGGCCGGAACAACAAGCAACAGGTCCGGAAAAATCCTCATGGGCATATTTTCGAATTAGCTACTGTTCTGACCTATACACAATTTTAGAGTTATTAAACATGCAAGATAAGTGCACGATGTTAAACTAGGCATTTTTCTACCCCATTTACATATAAAGTCTATTTAAAAAGGAGCTACGGTTATTTAGTTATGAATTAAATCATTCTAATATGGCAATAGGCAAATTATATGCAAACATCATTTTAAACATGCATGAAAGTTGTGACGGGGTATGGGGTCTCGGCAAACCCTTAAGGTTCGAACACTAGTGTGCGCACGAAGTCTTTCCCTTCAACCGATCTAGGCTCTATCTTGCTAGGATCTCGCGGACGAACTCGACGAACTCACAACACAGATGGACGCAGGGTTTATACTGGTTTAGGCCACCGTTGTGTTGCAATACCCTAGTCCAGTGTGGTGGTGGTGGATTGCCTCTTGGGATGATGATGAACAATACAAGGGCAGAACGGCCTCCTAATGGTAAGGCGTTCTTGTGCTCGGTGAGCTTGTGTGTGAGGCGGTCTCTCTCGAGCTAAGATGATCTCGTCCTATCTCTCACTCT
Source organism: Triticum aestivum (assembly GCF_018294505.1). Classification (NCBI taxonomy): domain Eukaryota; kingdom Viridiplantae; phylum Streptophyta; class Magnoliopsida; order Poales; family Poaceae; genus Triticum; species Triticum aestivum. The sequence goes on along the minus strand of NC_057803.1, from coordinate 297,581,245 downwards.
GCTCCCCCCTCTCTCCACTGTGGTGGCTAGTCCTATTTATAGAGACCCTAGTCCTCTTCCCAAATATCGAGCGGGAAGGGAGCCAACAATGGCGGGCTAATTTGAAGGGGGGCATCTAGTACAAGCTATCCTGGCAAAAGTAGTCTTCGCCTGCACAAACTTCTGGTGGTGACGCTGTTCTGGGCTCCACGATGACCACCATCTTGCAGTCCTCGGTCTTGGTCTTGTTGCACCGAAATGGCAACCTTTGCCGGATGCCTCGGTACTCCGCGGTTGCGCTTGCCCCCCTTTGCACCAAAGAGGAAACAAGGACGCTGTGCGCGATGGCGCCCGCCTGGCCCCCGCCTGGTGTCGATTGTCACGGCTCACGTCATGAGAACCTCATGAGGTTCGCCTCGCCTTGATATCTCCGCTCCTCGTGAGCCTTCCTAGCTAGGCCACTCCACAGGAGGTCTTGCATCGTCTGCCTCGTGAGGCTTGGCCCCTCGCGAGGGTCTTGGGTGCTTTGTTGGTGAAGACGGGACGTAAGGCCTGCTGGCTCAGCCATGCCCCGGGCCGCAGGAAGGCAAGTCTGGGGACCCCCATTCCCAGGACGCCAACAGTAGCCCTCGGGCCCAAGCTGCGCACGGGCTTGGCTTCACGGCGAAGCCAAGGGTCAAGATCGAAGCACCGCGGGCCCCCAAAGCCTGCGGCCTTAGTTGACGCATGGCGGTTGATTGGACGTGGGCGTCTCCGCTTCCCCACGCTACCTTTGAATCCGCCTGGCTATGAGGCCTCGCTTCTTGCACAGTTATTCCTCCCCCTCCGCGCCTGGCTTTCCAATCTTCCAATCTCCCGGCTTCCTCGATGCCCTGCTCTGCCTTCCCAGTCCAACCAGTGTTCCGCCTGCTTTATCGCCATGGCGCTGAAACAAGCCGACAAGGGGAAGAAACCTCTGTCCTCGCCAACTGCGCCTCCATCCTTCGAGCCGGTGCTCAGCCGGCCTCGGGTGCTCAACAACGAGGCCATGGGCAAGGTGCGCCCCATGCTCACCTCTAGCTTCAACGAGTGGGGAGAGACGCTGTCCTGGCCTGCGTCTCGCTCTAGCATGGCTCGGGCAGTCACCGAGATCCCGATCTTCATTGACGCCCTCTGGGCTGGCCTGCTTCCTCCCTTCTCCGCCTTCTTCAACGCGGTGCTTGAGCACTATCAGATCCATATGCTTCATCTCGACCCTCAATCTATGACCCTTCTTGTCGTCTTCGCCTTGGTGTGTGAGGCCATGGTGGGCATCACCCCCTCCGTGGCGCTCCTCCGCCACTTCTTCTCGCTACATCTCTTTGGTGCCCGACAGAGCTCAGGGTGTGTGGGCTTTTAGGCCGTGGCAGCAACGGCAGGCATGGGGATCGACTTCGAGCTTCCTTCGTCCGCGAGCGAATTCCATACGCGATGGGTGTTTGTTGATGCTGGCATGCTCAACCCTCTGCTCCAAGCTCCAGTGGGGCCTGCCATTCCAAACTCCGGCTGGGGTCACCAGAGGCTCACGAGCCCCTGCCTTGCCCCCGTCTGGGCCAGGCTGCGATGGTTGAAGACCTTGGTTTGACTGCGCCCATGGTGGTGAGGGAGTTCATCAGGCGTCGAGTTGCCCCGCTTCAGCGTCATTCTCGCCCGATGTGGGACTTGCTCAGCAGTCGGGACAACATGAGGTTTCAGGAGGAGGGGCTTCCTCTCGCTGCGTGGAAAATTGTGCTCACGGTGCTATCTGGTGACCCTCTGCTGGGCGAGATGCCTAGGATGAGCTGCACATTGTACCGCAGTGAGAACAAGGTTAGCTTCGTCACGACCATGCCTTCCTTTGATGAGTGGGGGCTGCGCCCAATTGGCTTGGAGGGACCCCGCGAGAATCCCGTCATTGTGGTCCCATTCTTCGCCATCGGTGACGAGCTCGCCCCAGGTGATGGTGCGGGGGAGCGAGCTGCGATGGGGGCCGGCTGCTCAGGTGCTGAGGAGCACGTGCCGAGCAGTGATCCAGGGGCGTCGTCCTCGGGAGCTTGCGACGCCCCTCCTGAGGCGCCAGTCGCTGATGAGATGCGGCATGCGGCTCCTGAGGCCGAGGCTCTAGGAGCCTCGGGAGGTCGCAGCGAGAGAGAGCCGGGCTATGCGCCACAGCCGGGCTCCCCTGAAGCCATCCCTCTTGGTTATCCTTCGGCTCCGCCACGCGCCGGCCGTCACGTCAAGCGCTTCAGTCACCTTTGCGTGGACTTCGAGGAGCTCCGCAAGAGGAAGGGATCCCCCAGCGGCAGCAACATCTTCAGACCGTTGAAGCGACGGAAGTACATCGCCATCGACGAGTAAGTACCTCTCCTCGGTGATCTTCTATGTGCCGCCTTCCCTTCCTGACGATTGCCCCCTCAGGTCCCCTTCTGCTAAGGCTGCGAAACCTCCAGAGAAGCAGCTCCCTCTCGTCCCATCGTGCTCGCCAAGCTCCAGTGCTTCAGGCTCAGACACTGCCAGCGGCGTGGGGTCAGCCTCAGGAGCTGGTCTGTCGTCAAGGCGCACCGAGCTTGCGCCTCCGTCGTCCTTCCTACGCGGCCTTGCTTGGAGCGCAACGGGCATGCCAAGCGCTCCTCCCTTGATCTCGGTTGATGGATGGCCGGCCTCGATGCTGAAGCCTCCTTCAAGCAGCAGGCCTTGTTCGGTCCGGGCCCCTCGCGAGGGTCAGCCAGCGCCTGGGGCCGCGCCAGCCCCCAGCCCCCAACCGGGAGATGGCACGCAACTTGATGCTCCACCTGCAGCCCCCGATGCGGAGGACGAGATGGGGCGAGTATTCAAGCTCGAGCACGGGCGCAGCGTGGTCCACCATGAGCTCTTCCAGGAGGCGATGGGCGCGATGAACCACCTTGGTGAAGAGCTTGCGGGTGTCGACTCGCGTCTTGAGGCCAAAGGTCTTCGGTTGGTGGAGGAGCGCGCAAGATGCGAGTGGCCATCAACCTTGGCCGTTATCATCGCGACCTCGAGAATACGAAGGCCGAGGCGTCCCTCAAGATTGCCAATGAGGCCCGCTCGCGAGCTTTGGAGGAAGCTCGCGAGGCCGATCGCCACCGCGAGGCTGCGGAGGAGCGCGTGTAGGAGCTCCAGGCCTGGAGCACGTCCCTTGAGCAGCATGTCGAGGCACGTGGGGCCGCCCTTGCGTCGATGAGGGGGATGCCTGCGGAGGAAGAGGATATCCGGCAGCATGAGGAGGCACTGGCCCTGGAGGCCGTGGAGCGCAGCCTCGAGCTCGAGCGGCTGGAGACGAGGGAGCGTCAAGTCTCTCAAGATGATGATGTTGTCGGGGCCCGCGAGGCCGGAGTCGAAGAAGAGATCAATCACCGGGTAGCCATGGTTTGCGCCGATCTAGAGGGCAGGTACGGCTTGAGGCTGGAGGTCACCGGATAGGAGGGCGCGGGCAAGGCCGCCGCCTCAGGCCCAGGTTGGACGAGGCCGAGAGGCATGCTGAGGCCACAACCGCCGCCCTGGTTACGGCGCAGGCGGACCTAGCCTCCGCCCGCACCGAGCTGTTTCCCTCCGAAGGCGAATTGACAATGCCGAGGCCGTCGCTCGACAAATAGAGAAGAAGTGCTCCAACGCCGAACGCTGGAGCGCGTGCATGGCCCTATGCTCCAAGACCTTCGAAACAAGGCCAACACCGCCCTGGGCTATATCTGCGACGAGAACGCCTCGACCCCTCACTCAAGTGACTACACCAGCCACCTGACCTTCTTCACCGAGGTGGTGACGCGCCTGGAGGCTCAATCTGCTAGAGCTCGACAGCTTGTGGAGGAGAGGGGTCGTGGCCTGCTTCAGCACGCCTTCTCCCATGTCTTCAGCCACCTCCTGAATGCCGACCCCAACTTCGACTTTGATGCCGCCATTGCTCCTGTGCCCATCGCCGTTCGGGGCGAGTTGGCATGTTGGGTAGAGGATCATGTCGACGCATTGGTCAGGGCCTTCACCTCGGAGGATGATGGGGTGGTGGTTGTCGCAGACGAAGGTGACGTGGTCAATGACGGTGATGGGGGCGTTGCTGACGGCGGCGACGATTCCGACGAAGATGATGAACATGCGAGCGACGCGTCCCTGGATGATGCAGCGAGCGATATCTCTGGCTGATCCCATATTCTCCTGTTGTTTTATTTTGCATGCAAAACTCGGGCGTGGCCCTAGGAAAACTTGTGAGAGCATTTTGAGAGGGGGAGCCCCTCATGTAAATGAATCGCAGTTTTTACTTTCCTATGCGATGTGGGTATGTGTCCTTGTAAGCTTGTGAAGCTGTGGGTGAGTTTCCAGACGTGGATTACCTTAGTCGGCGCCTATTTAGGGCTGGGTCGTGAGGCGACAAGTTCCCGAGAATCTTGCGGAGCTTGCCGCCCTATTTGATGGGGGGCCCTGGGAAGGGTGAGCACCAGGCTTAGTGCTAGCGCATGCTCTGCGCGGTCCGGCTCGCGAGGAGCTTTGCGAGGGAGATGCGACGGTCATGAGTCCCAAACCAAACAAGATCCAGAAGGCGAGAAATGACTCGAACGAGAAAAGGCACCCCCCACGTGCAACGATAAAAAATCAGCTTCAACTTAAGTCTAGAATCAGAAAAGCAAAGCCATAGAAAGAGAGATCCAAAGCAAAAGGCCGCGTCCGGCACCTAGTCTAGTCTTTGGGTCTTCAAGTCTTCTCACCAGCGCGGAGCTAAGTGATGTCCACTAGGCGTGGGAGGGAGCCCCAGAGCCTGAGGCCGGCGCTCCTGAGACTCTGGGGCGTTTATAGCCCCAACTCAATATTACGTGAGAGTGTCACGGGCGGAGAGCTTCACAGGCACCGGGCCTTCTTCATAGGTACTGGCCTTGCTTCATATCGCCAGACGAGGGCCCTGCCTTGCGCCACTCTTGACCTCCTTTGAGCCGGCCGGAGACCAGGACGGCACAAAGGAGGGGAAGAGGACGCCAGCGGTTCTCTCGGTGACCACGGGTCCTCTGCCGGAGGAAGGGTCATTGAAGCCACCACGGCAGAGGGCCTACCTCCGGGTGTCCCCTGGTTTCGCGTGCCTTGGGGAGGGGCCTAGCTCCTGGCTCCCTCTGGGCGGCCCCCAGCATGTCTCCCTTGTTGAGACGGGTGGCACCGTGCCGGGGTCGTCGATCGGTGCTGCAACCTGATTCATCTGTAGCCCATGGTTAGCATAAGCCTATTCTTGAGAGGTTAGCGGTACCCTGTAGTCGCCGTCGCCAGCGCGATCGCTGTGGTTCTCCACTGGCTCTTGGAAGGCTTCGACTCCTAGCGCCCCTTCTCCCCAGTATTCCCTAATGAATGAGCCGATGTCGTCCTCTGGTGCGTACCCTTGGTCCATCATGCGGGGCACGTAGGCTTCCGGGGCCGTCAACCCGAACAGCTCGCCATGGTGCCCCACACTCCATGTTGCTCCACCCATGCTGGCGTCCTGGGGATGATAATACGACATTCGGTTGGGGCCATGGGGGTGATGCTTGCGCTCGTGCTTCTCGAGGGCGGCATGGGGGGATTGGAGCCCCCTACGCCACCGGACGTGCTGATGTTGGTGAAGCCCCCGGGCATAGTTAACGGCGCGCAGATGTGGTGAGGCTCACCGCGCGACCTTGCATTGGCCTGGGGGGAAGTCGATAGATGAAGGGTGGCACTCCTGATTCCGCTGCGTCCAAGAGCTCAACAACACGCTCAAGCAACGTGTCCCGGCCGATCTCCATCAGTCGGCATCGCAGCAGCTCCCTTGCCACTGTGAGTGTCGCCCGCATGTCCGCTTGCTCCCGCCGTGAGTGAGGTGCAGTTGCAGCGGCGTGACTCGCTCCTCTCGCCGCGGCTCGTGCTTGCCGCGGCATTAGGGTGGATGATGCCTGGCCGCGCTTTCCATGCTCGGCAGATCTTGGTGGCGCCCGCGCCACCTAGGGTGCGGGGTCGAGATCTTCATGGGCAGGCGGCGACATCTAGGGCGGCCAGGCTGCCAAGCGGTCGGACCCGGCTCTTGGGTCGCCAGACATCGTAGCCGATGAGCATCGGAGAGCTGATTGGCAGAGAAAAGGCTCCGGCGCACCACTACCTGGCGTGCCAAATGTCGAGGTATGGGGTCCTGGCAAACCCTTAAGGTTCGAACACTGGGGTGCGCGCAAAGTCTTTCCCTTCAACCGATCTACGCTCTAGCTTGCTAAGATCTCGCAGACGTACTCGACGAACTCACAACACAGATGGACGCGGGGTTTATACTGGTTCGGGCCACCGTTGTGGTGTAATAACCTACTCCAGTGTGGTGGTGGTGGATTGTCTCTTGGGCTGATGATGAACAATACAAGGGCAGAACGGCCTCCTGAGGTTAAGGCGTTCTTGTGCTCGGTGAGCTTGTGTGTGAGGTGGTATCTCTCGAGCTAAGATGATCTCGTCCTCTCTCTCACTCTGCTCCCCCCTCTCTCCACTGTGGTGGCTAGTCCTATTTATAGAGGCCCTGGTCCTCTTCCCAAATATCGAGCAGGAAGGAGCCAACAATGGCGGGCTAATTTGAAGGGGGACAGCTAGTACAAGCTATCCTGACAAAAGTAGTCTTCGCCTGCACAAAGTTCTGGTGGTGATGCTGTTTTGGGCTCCATGATGACCTCCGTCTTGCAGTCCTTGTTCTTGGTATTGTTGCACCGAAATGGCAACCTTTGCCGGATGCCTTGGTACTCCACGGCTGCGCTTGCCCCCCTTTGCACCAAAGAGGAAACAAGGACGCTGTGCGCGCTGGCGCCCGCCTGGCGTCGATCGTCACAGCTCGCGTCACGAGAACCTCGTGAGGTTCCCTCGCCTTGATATCTCTGCTCCTCATGAGCCTACCTAGCTAGGCCACTCCAGAGGAGGTCTTGCATCATCCGCCTCACGAGGCTTGGCCCCTCGCGAGGGTCTTGGGTGCTTTGTTGGTGAAGATGGGCCGTACGGCCTGCTGGCTTAGCCACGCCGCCGGCCGCAGGCAGGCAAGTCTGGGGACCTCCATTCCCAGGACGCCGACAAGTTGGATATTGTGAAACTAGACAAAATTCTAAGCATTTTTCATATATAAATCAATTTAATCTGATGCACCATTTGTGAGTTATTAAATGCATGATCTAGGGGGACTATTCTGCAAAACTGCCAAACTCCTGGATAATTTGGCAAATTGCTGCGCAGGAAAAAAATACTACGGGCTAAAACTTGAGCGGACTGGGCTGACGGAACTGCTCACATTAGGCTTCATGGCCTAAAGCAGAGAAGGCCCTGGCGCTGGGCCTTGGAACGGGATGCGGCCCACGCGCATGGTCAATGGCCATGGGTGCGATCGAGCAGCTGCTCGAAGTAGAGGATGGCACGGCCACCGACGAGCTCGCCGGGGATGGAGGGATCCGGGCGCGGGGTCCCCGCATCCGGCGACAGGCGAGGCGCTGGGCCCCACATGGCCGGCGTCAGGAGATGGACGGGCCAGCGCTGGCGCTGGCTAGGTACCTACGGGATAGAGAGATGGTGAGGGATAGAGGGAGAAGAAGATGGGGAAGGAGCAAGGCAGCGCAGGCTGTCCTGGGGTTCGCCGGCGAGGGCACTCCGGTGACCGGCGGGATGGAGGCGACGCGCAAGGCGACGCGATCGGGCAGCTGGAGCAGGCGAGCTCCCTGGCACGGGCGCTCGACCGGCGGCGGTGGAGCGTGCGGGCCCCGATGGGCATGGGCGGGCCCCGCACAGGCTTGGCAGGCCTGCGGCAGTGGAGGCTGACGGGGAAGATGTGTCGGCCTCCGGTTGGCCGCGGGCGTCGGCTGCGGCGGTGCGGCCAGTGGTGGGCGGCGGAGGGCTGGCCGGGCACGGATTCCGAGGAGGGGGCAGCGATTGTAGGTAGGAGGTGGCTGGCGGCACGGAAATTGAGGAGGGGGTAGGTAGGAGGCCAAAAATGGCAGGGGAGGCGTCTATATATAGAAAGGGGCTAGGGTTAGGGCTTTTCTCCGTTTCGGAACCGTTCGATCACCGTCGGACGGTCCGGAGTAGAGGGGGGGTTAGGTTGGACCTAGTGGGCTGTGTAGATGGGTTGGGCTGGGAAGAGGGAGAGAATGGCAGCCTAGCAACAGTTTCCAGAGACCGAAATGTCCGATGTTAGACCAGCTATAATGCCGCTATAGTTAACCGTTGGGGCGTCAAACGGACTCCAAATGCGATGAAACTTGGCAGGCGGCCTAATAACAACATAACAACACCACACGCCAAGTTTCATCCCATTCCGAGAACATTTTACGGCCACTCATAAAACAATATTTCGGATGTGCCGCGGGCGCGTGCAAGTGTGGTTGGGCTCGGAACGGACAATAGAAAGAACTGGGAGACCCGGACGGATGCAAGTTTTGAAAACATGTAGATGCAATGCGGATGATGACAAGGCAAAATGCAACACGCAAGCAAATGACATGGCAAAGACAGCGAATAACTAGAAGACACCTGGCGCAACGGTCTCGGGGCGTTACATTCTTCTTCCTCGCTTCACTGCCAGCAGCGACACCCATGGCGCCTGCGAAGAGGCTCTCTCTTGCGGAGAAGGGGAAGGCTCGCTAGGAGGGGTCTGGCTCACTGCCGCCCGAGAGGGGGTGCGGACGTCCCCACAAGCACACCATGACCCCCGCCGCGGCTCCTCGTGGCCGCGGTGTCGCCTCTTTGTGTGGTGGTGGTCGCCCAAGTCGTGGGGGCCCCGTCGATGAAGGGAAGTACGCCATGGTCGCGCGGCCGCCCAGGCCGCGCTTCCAATCTGTGGAAGTGTTGTCGGAGTTCATCGTGTGGTCGTAGAACCCAACCGACACTTGGCTTCAGCTCCCACGCTTCTTTATCGGCGAGCTGTGAGCCACTGGTGCAGGCGGTCTTTGGCTGCAAGTGGACGACTGCTGCAGCAAGGCTTCGTGGGTCGCGGTCGAGGTCTCCACCGCAGGCAACTCAGTCCTGGCTCGCGGCTGGTAGACATTTGCCCCCACACGCAGCCTGGGTCGGCAGTGCTCCCCCATTTCAAGTACGACGGCAACGCGACCCTCTATGTGAGGGTGTTCAGGGAAGATGGCCGCCACGTCGGGTGCTGCCCCGAGGACAACAACGACGATGAGGTGCTCGGCCTCAACGATGGCCGTGACGAGAGTGAGGGCGGGCGTGGCCTCGGCGCCGGCCATGGCTCGTCCAGCTATGGTAACTCTTCTCTTCTTCCAGCGACAGCTCCAGCAGCGGCGGCTACGACTAGCCGCCGCGCCCACTTCGAAGGTGCCAGCGGGTCGTCTCGTCGCCGCGCTTCAGTGAAGCGCGAGTAGGGGTCTGGCTGAGCTCTGGAGAGCACCATGGGCCCGTCTTCATGACTTGCCGCGGGAGCATGTTCCTCTTTTGTTTCGTTCTTCCTTTCCTTCCTGCATTAAGAGAGAGACAAGTATGGGGCCCCTCTGGGGCGTGCAACAATTATGATTTCTAAGTGGTTGTGCTATGTTTATCATTCTTGTGTTGTGTTGCAGCATCACGTTTTATGTATGCGTGTAGGGATAACTTAGCTTGATGCGCCTGAAGTAGTTTCCGCCTCGCGAGACGTGTGTTCCCCAATGCCCGGCAAGGCCTCTTGTGCTCGGAAGGCGTCTGGTAACTGCAAAAAATGCGCTAGGAAATTCTTGTCCTTTCGAATCCTGGTTGCAGGCACTGCCGATCATGACCTAGTGCTTCGTATCGTGGTACCCGGGGGCACGGATTGAGAGGGGTGTGCCAGCTTGCGAACTCGAGCGAGGGTGCCTTGCAAAAAATAGGAAAATGAAAACACCCACGAGGACACTTGTCCAGCCCCCTCGTGAGGCATGCGAGGGAGAGTACGGGGCCAAAATGAGGAACCAAGGGTAGAAAAGGAGGCAACACGGACAATGGAACCAGGCTAGCAGGGAACACCAGAAAGCAAATTCTCACTAAAAAGGGGCAAGCCAACTGCGGAAAGCAAATGAAAAGCAATGTCCGGCACCTAGTCTAGTCTTCTTGTCTTCTCACCAGTGCGGAGCTAAGTGCTGCCATTAAGACGTGGGAGGGAGCCCCCGAGGCCCGAGGGCAGCACTCTTGAGACTCCGGGGCATGTACAACCCTGCTCATTATTATGTGAGAGTGTCATGAGTGGCGATCTTCATAGGCACTAGGCCTTGCTTCATAGGCACCTGGCCTTGCTTCATGGGTAGAACCTCCGGAGGTGCTGGATGTTCCAGGCGTTCTGGATGGGGATCCCGTCTTGCGTCTCCAGGCGCGTGGCGCCAGGCCTAGAGATGTGGGCGACCCGAAACGGGCCCTCCCACATCGGTGAGAGCTTGTGGAGCCCTTCCCTGGAGAGCACCCGCCTCAGGACAAGATCACCCACCTCGAGCGTCCTGGAGCGGACCCTGCGACAATGGTACCGCCACAGGACCTGTTGGTACCTTGCAGCTCGGAGCGAGGCTTCACGGCGGCCTTCCTCCCCCAGCACGAGGTCCATCCCCCGCATGGTGTCCTGCTGTGTTTCATCGAACGCCAGGACCCGCACGGAGTGATGCCTCACCTCGTGTGGGAGAACCGATTCTTCTCCGCAGACAAGGAAGAATGGGGACTCGCCTATCGGCCTGGTGGCATTGGTGCGGATGGACCACAACACGGACTGGAGCTCGTCGTGCCAGCCCCTGCCATAGGCTCTAGCTTCTTCTTGAAGGTCCTTGTCTCGAGACCCCTCAGGACCTCCGCGTTGGCACGTTTGGCCTGGACATTGCTCCTGGGGTGCACCACGGAGGCGTAGCAGATCTGCATTCCAAGGTTAGCACAATATGTTTTGAAGAGATTGCTAGTGAACTGTGAGCCGTTGTTGGTAATGATGCGATTAGGGACCCCAAACTGGCTTACGAGGCCCTTGATTAACTTGACTACTGACCCCGCTGGGATGGTGCGGACTACTAGCACTTCCGCCACTTGGTGAATTTGTCGATGGCGACATAGAGGTAGAGGTAACCTCCAGGCGCTCGAGGGAACGGGCCCAGGATATCCAGCCCCCAGACCGCTAACGGCCATGAAAGTGGGATAGTCTGGAGGCCCTCAGCCGGCTGGTGGATCTGCTTGGCGTGGAATTGGCAGGCCTCGCAGGATTTCACCAGCTCGGCCGCGTCGTTGAGTGTTGTGGGCCATTAGAACCCGCTGCGGAAGCCTTGCCGACAAGGGTGCACGACGACGAGTGGTGCCCGCAGTCCCCACCATGTATGTCGGCCAGCAACTCTTTCCCCTGTTCCCTGGAAATGCATCACAGAGAAACATCATTTGGGTGCTTCCTGTATAGCTCACCATCCTGGATGTAGTACGCCGTAGCCCACCGGGCCACACGCTCTGTGTCTTCCTCCTTCTCTGGAACGTGCCTTGCATCAGGTACGCCCTGAACTCTTCGATCCAGCTCCCCTCCTGAGGCTCGAGCGCTAAGAGGAGGCACACCCTTGAGGTCGGGCCGTAGGCAGGGGCTCCCGAGGCTGGTGGCTGGGGGAGCTCCTCCTGACGTGGCGCCGGCTCCACAGGCGGAGGTGCTGCCGACGGCTTAAAGAGTCGCTCCTCGAAGACGCCAGGCTCTTGGGGTAGCCGCTTGGATGCTGTTTTGGCGATGTTGTCGGCCTCTTAGTTGGTGCCACGGGGCACATGCTGTAGTTCCAGGCCCAGGAACTGCTTCTCCACCTTGCGTACCTCCACGAGGTTTGCCTCCATGTGCTCATCCTTTGGCTCATACACCTTGTTGGAGAAGTTGACGAGGAGTTGCGAGTCACCCTTGACGGTGAGGCATTTCATCCCCAAGGCTACCGCAGCCTTCAGGCCAGCGATGAGACCCTCGTACTATGTGATGTTGTTGGAGACCTTCTCGCCCCGCTGGAAGTAGAGCTGCACGGCGTAGTAAAGTTTGTCCTGAGTGGGCGAGATGAGCATGGCTCTAGCCCCCGTGTCCTGGTGTGCAAATGCGCCATCGAAGTACATGACCCAGCCATCTGGTGCTTCACTCCCTGGTGAGAGGGATCGGTTCTCGCCTGCTTCGAGCTCCGGGGTGTCGGTCCATTCTGCCACAAAGTCGGCAAGTGCGGACCCCTTGATGACCCTGGTTGTGCTGAACTCCAGGTCGAACGCTCGCAGTTCGATGTTCCATTCGGTAACCCTTCCCGCAGCATTGTGGCTCCCTTGATGGGGTGTCCCTGGAAGTAGTGGCGCGGCTTACGCGAGGCCACCTTGCACTCTCTCCAACGGGTAAGCTGAGACGACCTTGATGGGGTGTCCCTGGAAGTAGTGGCACAGCTTACGCGAGGCCACCAGGAGCGCGAGCAAGAGCTTCTGAGGCATGGGGTATCGTGCTCTCGTGTCCCGTAGCACTATGCTGACGAAGTACAGTGGGTACTCGAAGAGGGTGGGAGAGCTGACGGAGTTTTTGGCTCCCGAGAGCTGAGGTGTTCCTTGCGGGTCCCCGGCTTCTGGGGCTTGATGACTAGCCGGGGCAGCCGATGTCTCAGGAGCATCGCCGTGGTGCTGAGCTGCCTCATCCAGCTTGGCGACTCCACTTGATGGGTCCTTGACCTGGGGCTCCTCCCAGAAGAGCACCAACGCCGCACTGGCGGAGTGGGGCGTGGCAGACAGGTAGAGTACCAAGGGCTCGCGAGGACGAAGCGCCACCATCACCGGTGGGCTGGTCAAATATCTCTTGAGGTCTTGAAATGCCAGGTCGGCCTCGGGGGTCCACTCGAACGGGCCCTTCCTCTTCATCAGCTTGAAGAACGACAAGGCGCGCTCCCCCAACATGGAGATGAAGCGCCCTAGCGAAGTCATGCAGCCTACAAGCTTCTGCATCTCCTTGAGGTTTTGTGCTGGGCTGATATCTTCGATTGCTCTGACCTTCTCCAGATTGGCCTCGATGCCCCTGTGGGACACGAGGAAGCCCAACAGCTTGCCGGAAGGAACATGAAACACGCACTTCTCCGGGTTGAACCGCAGGTCCACCTGGCGCAGGCTCATGAAAGTTTCCTCCGGGTCCTGAATCAAAGTTCTTGCCTCCTGAGACTTCACCACAATGTCGTCGACGTAGGCCTCATCGTTACTCCCAAGCTGCTGCCCCAAGGCGATGTGCATCAGTCGCTGGAAGGTCGCTCCTGCATTGCACAGTCCGCATGGCATGCAAGTGTAGCAGTATACCCCGCATGGGATCAAGAAAGTTGTTTTCTCCTCATCTTCCACTGCCATCTTGATCTGGTGGTAGCCTGAGAACACATCCAGGAAACATAGCAGATCACACTCGGTGGTGGAGTCGATAATCTGGTCGATGCGCGGCAGCGGGAACGGGTCTTGAGGGCAAGCTCTGTTGAGGTTGGTGAAGTCGCTCCTTCCCTCCTTTCTTCGACACGACGACCAGATTCGCCAGCCACTCTGGGTACCGGACTTCGCGAATGACGCCCGCTACCTCCAGCTTGCGGGTTTCCTGAACGATGAAGGACCACTTCTCCGTGGACTGCCGCCTTGCCCTCTGCTTCAAAGGGCGCACATTGGGGCATACCTCAGATGATGCTCGATCACTCTTCTCGGAACACCTACCAGCTGCTTGGGTTCCCAGGCGAATACTTCCTTGTTCGCCCGCAAAAAGTCCACCAACTTCCTTTCTTGATCTGGGGCGAGGTCTGCGCCTATAGTAAAGGTGTCGCCAGAGGCCCCGTCTGCGTCGACCGGTATCTTCTTCGTCTTGGCTTGACCTTAAGTGAATATCTGCTTCTTATTGGTCAGCGCAGCGCCCTTGGTCCTGGGCACGGCCTTGTCGGCCGGGCAAGCTGCCGTCGTGGCCCTGAAGGCGAATTTGAGGGCCGCCAAGGCTTCCTTGGTGTCTCCGGCCATGGTGAGGACGCCTTTGCTTCCTGGCATCTTCATGAGGTTGTAGGCAGGATGGGTAGCTGCATTAGTTTGGACTTGCCTCGGAGTCTAATAGGTGAACACGATGATAAAGTAGCATGTCATCATATTAAGCGATGCATAACGTAAGCAGACACGGAAGAGTATGACCTCTCTTGCGAACCCGTGTAGTCCTCGAGGTCATATGCTCAGTTGATGATGGTAATGCAGTTGTCATGGCTGCCAGCGGCGGGGAAGAAGATCTGAGGCGACGAAAGACAGTCTGGAGAGTGGATCCCTGCTGTGGTGAACCCTTCCGTCATTGGAGCAGCTGAGCTGGGGTGGAACACAGCGCAGCAGGAGCAGAACAAACCACACAAGGTTTTCTTTGACACAAACAGAAGTAATTGTGTAAGGGCTTGTTTGAATTTGAGGATTCTAACCATGCAGGGATAGGAAACAGACAGGAATAGGATAGGAATGCACGTGCAAAACAGAGAATTTAAAAAAACAGGATTTCTGCCAATCTGGGTGTTTGGTTCACAAGAATTGGAAGATCACGGGATGCAAATAAGCATGGTGAGATTAAGTCAAACCACAAGAAAATGTACGGTTATAATGATATTATGCTACTATCTCTTAGTCTTGTGCTTCATGAATAGGAATTTGAAAAGGAGGACAAGTGGAAATTAAAATTCCTATGGTTTTTCTTTCAAGGAGACACTAAAGGAACAAATCCTACAGTTTTCCTTTGTTCCATTCCTTTGAACCAAATGCATGAATAGTAGTACCATAGGAAACTTCCCAATTCCTATGTTTTTCCTTCACTTTTCCTTTCAAGCACTGGCGATTCTAGTAGGCAGGCTTGAGCAAGGAAAAGCCTACACTCAAAAAATGTTTTTGTGCTACTTCTACTACTTTGGACACATGACACTGCCCTACTAGCTCAACTCCCAGGCCCATCGACAAAAGCACAACTCAAATGCGCAGACATAAATAATGATGGTGTTCAACAGAGTCCATCACAGATAGCTAAGTTTCATGTTACCTCACTGCTTGTCATATAGTAGGATAAAATAATTGTATTTCATGTTACTACGTGTGCTCAGTGGACAATATATATAACATGTAGAGTACAAAAGAGATGCGACAAGCGTACAACCTCTTTGGCGAAGCCATGTCGATTATAGCCTGATTGGGTTCGTTGGTGAGGATGCTCCGGCTGACTTGGCTATCGGAGGATGGGAAGAAGATCTTAGGCGTCTGGATATGGAGCCCGGGGTACTGCTCCGATGTGATGGAGGGTTTCATCATTGGATCAGCTCTGGTGAGTTGTACGACGCCGAGGCTGAAGCAGGACAAGAGAGACAACACTAACCTGAGTAGAATTCTAATAACATCTCCAGTAGATGACTTAAAATACAAAACCACAAAGTGCTAGATGTAAAATACATCAGCCGCACATCTCTGAACTTAACTATCGAAAATGAATTTAACTGTCGAAACTGAACTTAACTGTCAAAACTAAATTTTGATGTCGAAACTGAACGCACTAGTAGTAGAAAAGCAGTAGCAGCAGCGCGTGCGAGAGCCGGGGCAGCTGGTCGTGTAGTAGTTCATCTTCAACCTCCACCCCCTGAGCCGCCAGCCACCACCTGCCAAACCGCCGCCCCCCGCCGCCCGCGGCCAGCGGTGTGCCACCCCACCCGCCCTGAAACCACTCCCCACAGTCGGTCCGCCACCCCCCCCCCCCGTCCATCCCTCTAGGCCCCCCGTGCCGATCTTTTTCTTCGGCGATCCCCACACCACCGTCGGCGACCACCGCTCCCACCCTGAACCCTAAGATAGATAGTGGGGTACCTCTCCGGCGAGCCCCCCTCCCTGCTGTGGCTGGTTCTTCCTTAACTCCAGCGAGCCCCCCCCCCCCCACCCCCTGAAAATTGACTGACCCAAAAGTTGATTCAGTTGACTGAAGTGTAGCCAAATCGGAGCAGCATCGCAAGCAAGAGTAAGAGCGAGAGCAGCAGCGCGAGCAATAGCAAGAGCAGACCAGGCAGGGGACCGAGAGCAAGAGCAGAGCAGCAGCGCGAGCGAGAGCTAAAGCAGCAGCAGCTCCTACTGATGTGGATGTCGTCGCCGAGGGAGCGACGCCGTGGAGGAAGTGGCCGGTGACACCGCCGTGGATGGAGCCGTGCCATGTCGGCTCGGGACTGAGCGCCCACACCACCGTGAGATCGAATGAAGAAGAAAATGCGGCGATTGGTGTACGACCTCTTTGGTGGCGCTGATTAGGCCTCAGCTTCATTCGAGGAAATGGTGATGATGATGCTCTTCCAGTGGTGCAGGTGAAGACGGTGGTGTGGGAATGGAGGTGGCATGAAAGACGAGGGCAACATCAAGGCAGCTCCTTGGAGGTGGAGGACGGGGTGGCTGAACCGGCGGGACGACGAGATCTACGACAGATCCTCATCCGGTATGGTGGATGAGGGAGGTCGATGTGTTGTTGTGGATGACATCGTCAGGGAAGAGGCTCCGGCTGGGCAGCGGTGAGGTGGCGGATGGAGGAGGGAACCATGGCTTCGGGACGTGCTTGTCCGAAATGTGGGGTAAGTTACGAAAGTACCCCCACCGATTTGAGCTAGACGGTTCTTTCGGTTCAGGGGTATCACGGGCATTTCGTGTGTCGGATTTCGCAGGAGGTGGGAGTTTTCGCGGGCGTTATAATTTTTGGGATAGCAAGGCGCGGGTTGAGATGGAGGGAGTTTTTAGAGCACAACGAGACAATGATATATCTTAAATATTTCGGGGTAACAAGGCGCGGGTTGAAGAGGCGGGAGTTTCGCATCACGATAGACAGAGATGCTAGCTTGAGATTTCGGCATAACAAGGCATGGCTTGAAATTTCGGGAGAACAAGCTTAACGTGTACCCAAAAAAGACAATTCGCACCTCATCACTAGAGAGAGCCATGTCCCGTTTTACTATATTACTAGAAATGCATTCAAATACAACAACAAAAACTAAAAGAATCGGGACAACAAACATAACATATACAGTACCAAAACAATTTGCACTTCCCTCAAATATAAAAAAATGTGTGTTGTCTAGCATATGGACTAAATTTGAGTATAGTTTCCATGTTTGACTGGGATTGTACTCGGTTAGTTACACAACCATCTAAATATTATCTTCACAACACATGACATGAATATAGGAGAAGTAAATTCCTATATAAATACGAACTACATGTACATACGATCTCAAATTCAAATATATGTATCCATTTTATGTTGAATTCAAATAATAATACATGTATGCTCTAGCTAGATATTCAGAATCTAAAAAATGTATGATACTACGTACAATGTGTTTAACATGCACAACACACACACACACAAACACCATTTAGACTAGTAAGGTACACGTGCATTGCATGCATGAGAATTGGCAACCAAATTATGAATAAATACCACATTATAGCATGTAAGTTTCGAGTCATATATGCATTATGTAGATGTTCGTTTAATTCTTATAGTTCACTTCATTCAAAATCATCTAGTTTTTATAAGAAAGATAATCTATTTTAAGATTCATGGATTGTGCATTCTAAAGCATAAAGTAAAAACAAATAATGGTAAATCATGTAGAAAAACATTTGGGCAATTCTGATATGGAAGATTGTAGAACAAAGAAGAAGTGTTTGTGTTTTGTGGTTTGTGCATTATGCATAAGTTCAACCATGAAATCTTATAGATTGTACATGTGGCAAAATCTGGTGGAATCTAGATGATATCCAACGACCAGTAGTGCTCAAATTTTCCATCTCTGCACCATCGGATTGGCTTCATCCAACGGCCATCTTTCAACATTAAAGTTATCTGCACACTATATAAAAAATATATAATATAATATATACGGGTATAGATATAGATATGTGATGTGAAAGCCACCCATCATCTCAAGTTAGAATAGTGTGTCCATGCACAGATGCAATGTGGCCAAACAATGTCTGCCATTGGTATCTAAAATTCAAATCAGTCTGACCTTGTTCAATGTGTATACAGTACAACATCCTTGTTTCCAAACCACACCACGCATATCTCAGTTATATTCATGCATGCATGGGTTCAAACATCATGATCTCTTATTCAAATTCAAATACAACTTTACATTGATTATGACCTCACCTAGTCTTTTACACCCACACAGTCTGTCGGTGTCCTGGGAACGGGGGTGCCCAGACTTGCCTACCTACGGCCCAGGGCGTGGCTCCACCAATGGCCTGGTATGGCCCATCTTGATCAGCAACCACTCAAGACCCTCGTGAGGCGGACGACACCAAGACCTCCTCTAGGGCGGCCTCGCTAGGCTGGCCCCCGAGGAGCGGAGATATCTATGCTAGGGCCACCTCGCGAGCTCCACGTGACGTGAGCCATGACGACTGAAGCCAGGTGGGCGCCAACGGGCGCAGAGTGCCAGTTTCCTCTTTGGTGCTAAGGAAGTAGGCGCAGGCGAGGAGTCCCGAGGCGGCAGGCAAAGGTTTCCATAATAGTGCAACAAGACCAAGGCCAGCAGGACGGCAAGACGAAGGTCACCGCGGAGCCCACGTCGGCATCACTACCAGAACCTTTGGTAGGCGAAGACCGCCTTTTGTCAGGATAACATGTACTAGTTGTCTTCCTTCGAAATTGGCCATTGTGGGATCCCTTCCCGCCTAAACATTTTGGAAGAGGACCAGGGCCTCTATAAATAGGGCTAGCCACCACCGTAGTCAGGGATCGACTCAGCTTGGATCAGATCCACTCCACCAAGGCCATCTCACCAGCTCATCGAGCTCAAGAACACCTCTCCTTAAGAGGTTGTTCATCCACTGTACTAGTTCATCCCCAGCCCAAGAGGCAATCCACCACACAACACTGGAGTAGGGTATTACACCACAATGGTGGCCCGAACCAATATAAACTCTTGCGTCTGTTTTTCCTTGGGTTCAGCGAGCTAGGCCTTGAGATCGTTGCGGGAGCAAGCTAGAGAGAGATCTTCGTGCGCACCCCAGAGTTCAAACCCCAAGGGTTTGCCGGAACCCACAATACGACATTTGGCGTGCCAGGTAGGGGTGTGCCGAAGCTTTCTTCTTTGTCGACCGACTCGCCGTTGCCCTGCGACTCCAATGTCTGACGGCCCAAGGACCCAAGCCGACCACTGGGCGGCCTGGCCTGCCCGGGCGCAGCCATCCGCTCCAGAAGACCTCAACTCTGCGCTCCAGGCGGCCCGCGTGCCGCCTAACACCCGTGAGCGTGGGCAGCGCGGGCCGGCACCTTCCATCCTCGCGTCGCGGCCCACGCGCGCAGCCGCGCGGTCCTCAGGTTATGCTGCGGCAACGGCACCACACACCCGGCAGGAGCAGGCGAACATGCGAGCCGTGCTCATAGTGGCACGGGAGCTGCTGCGGTGCAAGCTAGCGGAGAGTGGCCGCGATGCACTACTAGAACGAGTTGCCGAGCTACTGGACGCCGCCTGCATGGGTACGCCGCATTTCTGCTCCTTGACCACACCCCAGGTTGTGGCAGAAGTGCGCGCGAGGCCCGGGCGAGCCCACGCACCTCCTGGGGCATCGGGGGGATCTGACGATGCTGGCGCGGGTCCTAGCGCAGGCCGTCCTGCCGCAACTAGGCCATCGCTAGGAGGGACAAGCACTAACGGCCCACCGCAAGAATGCGCCAGGATGCCGCATGGCGGCCACCAGGGCCAAGCACCATGACTGGCGGCTCAAGGCGCGGGGCACTTGGGCGGCGGCTCTAGTGAGATGATCACAGACGCCTATGTGCCCCACATGGTGAACCCGGAATACTTGCCGGGGGAAGGCCCCAATCCGTTCACTGGACCAAGATGGGCGGCTAGAGGGCCTGAAGCACAGGTCTTCCCTGAGCCGCCCGGAGGCTTCGCCGACCCCATCAGCGATGACGACGGCGGGGTATAGTCAATATCTCAGGAGCAAGCTTATGCTAACCCCGAACTGCAGGAGAACCAGGCTGCGGCAGCAGTTAGAGACCTCAGGGCAGTGGCACAGCCAGCAGCAGGAGTGGTGCTCTAGGAGCTGCATGGGAGAGGCCCGGAGCCAGTCCCTCCCCCGTGCCACACGGAGCAAGGTGCTACACGGAGGTAGGCCCTCTATCGGGGGAAGCGCCGAGGGCGCCACCAGCGTCCTCTTTGCCCCTTGGTCTTGTCCTGGTATCCGGACGCCCCAATGGTGGTCAAGGGTGGTGCAGGGTGGGGCCCTTGCCTGGCGATATGAAGTAAGGCTCGCGCCTGTGAAGGTATCCGCTCGTGACACTCTCACGTAATAATGAGTGGGGCTGTACACGCCCCGGAGTCTCCGGAGCGCCGCCCTCGGGCCTCGGGGGCTCCCACCCACGTCCTAGTGGAAGCACCATGCTCCGCGCTGGCCGTAGACACTGTCCCCCAAAGACTATGCTCACAGCCAGTGAAAGCACTTAGCTTCGCGCTGGTTGGAAGACAAGAAGACTAGTTGGTGCCAGACGCGGCCATTTGCTTTCAAACCCTTTTTGTAGCTTAATTTGTCGCCTTTTGGATTTTAACTTGAAGTCGTATTTTCGTTTGCAAGCACGGGGGGCGTCTTCTCTCGTTCGTGTTGATTTTCTGAGTTTTCTGGCTCACTGCCTTGTTTCGAGGCTCGCGCTTGCTACCCCCTTTCCCTTGCGAACAC
Organism: Triticum aestivum; assembly: GCF_018294505.1. Lineage (NCBI taxonomy): Eukaryota > Viridiplantae > Streptophyta > Magnoliopsida > Poales > Poaceae > Triticum > Triticum aestivum. The sequence goes on along the minus strand of NC_057803.1, from coordinate 297,560,644 downwards.
CTTGTGAGCGGGGGTGGGTGTGGTATGCGCGCACTACACGCAAAACCTGCCATAGTCTAGCGCTCATTTCTCACGAGGCCCTCTCAGACAGACTGGCCGGCTCTTTAGGAGCCCAAAACCTCGCGAGCCTGTGAAGGACCCCTCTCGGGAGCCCACGGAGAACTCCCCTTGGGAGGAACGCACATCGATAACTACAAGACTGGTTCAAGGCCTGCCTAGGCTGAGGTAAGTTAGAACGACAAGCCGCGGAGAAGCTCGTGGGCTCGCAAAAGCACATTTCAAGTATGGATTAAGGAATAAAACAGTAGTCTGATTACATGAGGGGCTCCCCCTCCCCAAAATGCTCTTACACCTTGAGGGGTCGTGCCCAAGATTTTTGTGCAAGCTCGAAGCAAAGGAGCGCGGGCTCAGTCAGACATGTCGCTCGCAGCATCTTCCGAATCATTCCCAGGCATGATGCTGGCACTGTCATTGGCATCGTCTTCGCCATCATCAACCGCGTCGCCTTCGTCCGCCACGACCACCACTGTGTCGTCCTCGGAAGTGATGTCCCTGACCAGAGCGTCCACATTATCATCCACCCAACGCGCCAGGTTGTCTCAGATGGCTCCGGGCATTAGACCAATGTAGGTGTTGAAGTCAAAGTGGGGATCGATGCTCTCGAGATGACTGAAAACGCAGGAGAACATGCGCCCAAGGAGTCCTCGGCTTTTTTTCTTCAACAAGCTCACGAGCCCTCTAGGCTCGGTCCTCCAGGCGTGTCACGACGTCGGTAAAGAAGCGGAGGTAGCTGGCATAGTCTTCTGCATGGGGATGACGGGCGTGTTCGTCACAGATGGCGCCCAGCGCCTGGTTGGCCCTCGCTCTAAGTGCCCGGAGCATGGGAGCATGCTCGCGCTGCAACGTCTACTGGCAGAGCACTTCCTCCCTGCTCTGCTGTGCGAGGGACTCAGCTTCAGTAACCCGCCGCTGAAGTGGGAGTAGTTCGGCACGGGAAGAGGCTAATTCAGCCTGGACGGAGATCAGGGCCGCCGTAGCGGCCTTCTCACGCTGCTCCGCTTCCTCCAGCATTGACCTAAGGGCGGTGGTTCTTCCACAAACTTCAACTTCAGGTTGTGTTTGTTGGCGAGGTCTGCACGAGCCTTCGCCACCCTACGGTTGACTTCCTCCTGGATCCTGGCCTCGCGCGAGCTGGCGGCATCCTCCGCCTGGACGACCTGGCACTCCCTCATCTCCAACCGCTCAAGCTCGAGGCTGCGCTCCGTGGCCTCCAGCATCAGCGCCTCCTCGCGCTTCAAGATCTCTTCCTCTTCAGAAGGCGCCCCCTTCATCGATGCCAAGGCAGCCCTGCGCACCTCAACCTGCTGCTCCAGGAAGGCGTTCAGAGCTCAGAGCTCACCTTCTCACTTCTCTGCGGCCTCGCGGCGGTGGTTAGCCTCCCTGGCCTCCTCCAAGGCTCGGGCGCTAGCTTCTTGTGAGGTAGCAAGGGATGCCTCGGCCCGCATGATGGAGCGTTCGCGCTGGAGACGACCGAGGTCAATGGCCACCTTCAGCTGATCCCATCCGTCCGCCAGCTGAAGGCCTCCGGTTTCAAGACGGGCGTCAACATCCACAAGCTCTTCCCTGAGCTAGCTCAGCACACCCATTGCCTCCCGGAAGAGCTCATGACGGATGGCGTCGCACTTGTGCACAAGCTCGAATGCGCGGCCAGGCCCGTCCTCCATGCCAGGGGTTGTTGGAGAAGTTCGAAGCGACTCGCTTGCTCCCAGCAGGGGGCTGGAGGCCGGCGCCTTTCCGGCCGCCCTTCGGACCTCAGTGGAGGAGGGCGGGGCCTCGTTGCTCGAAGATGAGGCCGGCACCGAGGTCGTCCAGCCATGGGCAATGACCAATTGCGGGGTCCTCGGCACACTCTCCGTGCCCCAGGCGGGACCACGAAGGAGGAACAACAAGAGCACAGGGTCAAGGCGCTAGGTCGGCGCATCCGCCTCCTGGCAGGCCCTGCACCACGCGCGGCAGGCCGACACGGGGCGCTTAGGGTCAGTGGAGGGCCTAAAGCAGGCGGAGGTCGCTTCTCGGGAGAACTCGTCGCCTTGGCAGAAGGGGCCCTAAGGAATAGCAGTTAGGAGGAGAAGCCGCGCTCAAAAAAATTACAAAGATAAGGTACTCACTCGTCTATGGCAATGTACTTCCTCTGCTTCAATGGCCGGAAGGCGTCACTGCTACAGCTTGAAGACCCCTTCCTCTTGTGGAGCACTTCGAAGTTCGGTCAGAGACGGCCGAAGCCCTGGATGTGGTCACCAATGCCGGGCGCGCCTGGTGTGGCTCCTGAGGAGGCGACCTTAGGAACGCTGGGCCTGTCAGGACCCCGATCCCAAGTCACATCGATCTAGCTGGTAACACCTCATATCACTTTGCGGCCTCACGCACGGTATTCCCATGGGTGTCGCCTTACCATGGCCCGGGACCGTTTGCGCCTTTTGGTTCACGTATATGATAGTGTCTCTAGCATCCATATGACAGAGAACCCAGGCCGACATGACTAGTCATGAACCCAAAGTGGCACTAACTTACGGGGACAGGCATACATGAATCAACATCAAGCATGTCATTCAGCAGCATGCGAATCCAGGCTGTAGCACTGGGCTAACAGGACTCGAGAACCCGGGCTGTAGCAGGCTAGGTAGGACTCTGGATGTCACCGCGTGACATTTCCCCGAAGGGACAGGCATGGGAATGAAGTGAATCACATGCCGGCCAGTCAAGTGTTCCGGAGCAGTAGTGCTGGGCTAGCAGGACTCCGGTGAACCGGGCTGTAGCGGACTACTATGGCTCATGGAAGCACAAGACTACATTTCCCCATAAGAGAGGCTACCAAGGATAAACAACTAGGTTGTCGGATCCCACACATACGAAGCATTTCAATCATACACACAATATGCTCAATATGTGCAATACAACATGGCATCACAACAAGACTCTACGACTCAGAGTATTTATTCATTAGGCTCCGAGGAGCGAGATATTACAAACATGGGTCTCATGACCCAACATTCAGAGCATACAAGTCAAAGCACATGCGGAAGCTTAACATGTCTGAGTACAGACATCTACAAATGAAAAAGGCTGAGAAGCCTGACTATCTACCAGACCGTCCCAAGGGTACAAGATCGTAGCTGAGGTAACGAGCTAAACGTCAAAGTCCACGCGGAACTACTAGCGAGACTGAAGTCTCTCTGCAAAAACATAAATTAAGCAAACGTTAGTACAAATGTACTCAGCAAGACTTACATCAAAACTAACTACATATGCATCATTATCAATGAAGGGATGGTGGAGTTTAACTGCAACAAGCCAGCTTTGACTCGGTGGCTATCCTGAACTGCGACTGCAAGTAACTCTTTTGAGGTGGCGCACACGAGTCCACATATTCACCATATCAATACACCACTATGGATCCGCTCCCGTCTCCCTACGAGAATGCCATCCATAGCACTCACGCTTATCTTGCGCATTTTAGAGTGTCCACTTTCACTTGTCTATGAACTATGCAAGGGGTCCAAGTTTCCATATCCGAGGAATCTGGTGATTCGAATAGATAATGATAACCCTGCAGGGGTGTACTTCTTCACCCACGCTCTCGCCACTTACCACCATGTACACATCGTGTATCTCGGAAACCTTCAAGCGAAAGCCTGGCGAGGGAGTCGGCCACAACCTGACTAACCAACAAGTCTCTAGTCTAGGTTTATCGCCTATTCGGGTTCCATCCGCATGGAGATCCGGCTGGGGTGTCGCTCACGGCCCCAAACGATGTGAGCAGGGTTCCCAAGCCCACCATCCGGGTGCCACTTGGTACACCGTGCCACTGTGCCTAGTCTGTCCCAAGCCCAACTGTACCAGGTGCCACTTGGTAGACTACTAACACTACTTACAAACACCAAAAACTAGTTGCAACTCCTGGACAGAGATCAAGTTGATTAATAAGTCGAGAGAGCTTGGAGCGCCCGGAGCCCAATGTGTGGTAGTAACTATTCATGGATCACAAACACAGAACTCAGTTCCTGAGGACGGCTGCAATGAGACAACCCACCATGTACTCCTACATGGCCTCTCACCGCTACCTTTACCAAATCATGTTCACACACTTAACTCTCAACAGTAGGACATGTTCACCACATTCCAATTCATCCCCGATAAATCAGACCTGACTCAACTCTAAGAAGTAGCAGGCATGACAAACAAACATGAATGAGTAGGCACATCAGGGCTCAAACAACTCCTACTCATGGTACTGGGTTTCATCTATTTACTGTGGCAATGACAGGTCATGCAGAGGAAAGGGGTTCAGCTACCGCAGCATGTAACAGTTGAGACGTTGTTGTCCTAATGCAGTAAAAGAGAGCAGGAGCAAGAGAGTGGGATTGTATCGGAATGGAAAAGGGGGTTTTGCTTGCCTGGCACTTCTGAAGATAGTATAGCTCTTCATCGGTGTCATCGATCACGTCGTCGGAAACATTGTCTACTAAGAGGGAACAACCACCGGCAAACACAAAAGGAACCACAATCAATGCAATGCACATTCATATGAATGATATGTCATATTAAAGTACTGAATTGACCTAGTGCAACAGTTAGTCATATTCATTGAAGTGGAATTCAAACCTATAGCAAATTCCAACTCCAAAACTAATTACCATTTATTCCATAATCATGAATTATCCTATTCAGTGAGGTTAACTTGTTCAAACATGCATGAAAATGCCATAAACAGATTCTTTGAATTTTTTTGATAATTTTTCATATATAAATTATCTCCATTGGAGTTACAGATAATTTTCTATGATTTTTAGAAGTTTTGGGCATTTTCTGGAATTTCCTGAATTAAGTTTAATCCAGAAAAAGACTTATTGCGTCAGCATTAGGTCGTGCTGACCTCAGCAGGTCAACAACACCTAACCAGAGTCAAACCTAACAGTGGGACCCATGTGTCATCGACTCAGTATCTGTTAGTGACACCGACAGGTGGGTCCAGTCAACGGCCATGTCAGCACATCAACTCTGACTTGCGGGGCCACTGTTATTAGTTAAATATAATCAGAAACTAAACTATTGTTAATTAAGGGCATGGGGCCCGTATGTAAGTGGGTCAGGGGGTTAATTAGCAGGGTCATTAGTGACTAGTGATGGGCCACATCGACATCGTCGGAGTTCGGCCGGCGGCGACCGAAATTGACGACGGTGACGCTGCGGGATTGATCTACGGGCGACCATTTGCCTCGCTGTTTGCATCTAATGGCAGCGGTGAGTGTGGCGCATCCAGAAAGGCGGACGCCGGAGGCTGGTATGGCCGGAGTAGGCAGCGGCGAGGAGCTAGGCGGCGGCCGGAGTTCGGGCATGTTCGGTTTGGCGCTAGGGGGCACGGCAGATCGAACGGGTGGGTACGCTCGGCTCAGGCGCAAGCTTCAGTGGCTGCAGCGGCAGCGGTGACATGGCCGGCGGTGATGAGCCCTCGGGCTCGGCGGTGGAGCTAGCTAGGGTGCGCAAACGGCGGTAGAAAGAGAAGGGGAGGAAGCGTTAGCTCATAGGGAAGACATAGAGCGGCTCAGTGGGCTCGGGAACGTGATGAAGGCGGCGAATCGGCGCTGGCGAGCGGCGGGTACCGAGGTTGAAGACGACGACGTAGCCGCCGTTACAGCATGCCCGCGGTTGTGTAGCTTGGTGAAGATGAAGAGGACGGCGAGCCGGAGCTTCTGGGCACTTCAGAGGAGCGAGGGGTGGCTGTGGCCGCGTCGGACGGTGACGGCAGCGATGGCAGTGGGGGAGGAAGAGAACCAGGTGAGGAGAAAGTGAGCACGAAGGGGGAGAGGGAGCCAGGAAGGTGTGTGGCGTCGTCCAAGGGGGTCGTGGAGGGGCCAACCAAGCAGGAGGTGGCGTGCGCGTGTGCGTGCACGGCGGCCACACGCCCTCCTGCCCGCTGGCAGGAGGTTGAAGACGGTGGAGGGGCCTGGTGGCTGGGCTAGCAGGAGTTGGGCCCGGTGGGCTGCATAGTGCAAGACCGGCTGATGGGCTGCCTGGTACGTCCAGGTAAGTTATTCCCTTCTTCTTTTTATTTAAGTTTTCTATTTTCTGCTTCTGTTTTGAATTTGGTTTGCTGACCAAATTATTTTGCAGCTTCTGGAAATATTTGTGCATGCAAATTGGTTTATCCCAGATCTCCACAAAAAGTCTCAGAATTATTGGAGTAATAAAATATTTATAGGATTTATTTGCTCCAACTCAAATACACTAGTAAATTAAATCAAAGCCCAAATAATTCCCTAAAAATGATCAATATTTTTGGTTTGGATCAAAACCCTTGCCAAAATTATCAAACATTAATGAAGGCAATTTTGGGTTCATTGAAAATATTTTTAGGTTGAACCTGTTTGATTTGACTTGGTGCTAGGGTTTGATCATCCCCCATTTCAAATTCATTTGAATTGCAACATGATGCATGCATGATTATGCAACTATTTACAACCAACTTCTAGGGCCGTGACAACTCACCCCCACTAAACAAGAATCTCGTCCCGAGATTCAAGACGTGAGGTAAGAAGACAGTGGGGACACAAAGCTAACACGACCTTCATGATCCGACTGTCCTCCTCGAAGATGTTGATTTATTGCTTCAAATTGATCTTGACATCTTTGCTTTCGAGATCTTCATCCAACATGATGTCGACAAAGGAGAGACAACTCTACAAGGATGGATCATCTTAATGGTCACAAGATCAACTCACCGAATGAGACGTAAGAACACCTCTTGAGTTGAGACACAAAACACACATCATGACCAATGGAAAGAAGCAGATGACAAGGGTTCAATATGGTAGGCAACAATTCCAGGCTTGAGTAAGATGGTGCATGGTTTCAAAGTAGCAAGGAGATAAATTGCCTTCATTCCATAATAGGGCACCATAGGGAAGGTGACTCGTTGGATTATTCCCTTAAGTGGCAAAAAGGATTACTTTTGATACGGAGATCATTGAAACTCTCTATATCAGCCTAAGGAAATTCAGAACAAACATTTGGCGGAGTAAGAAGGGATGGCATACCCACACTAGAATGGATGATGTGGACTACCTTGTTGAAGACAACGCAAGTGATGATTTTGCTTGCGCGTGCTCTCAAGAACTTGAGCATTTCCATATTCATCCGGTTTCTACCAACATCCATGTCAAGAATCCTAGCAACACAACATACTACCATGATGAACAGTGATGGACGATGTAGATGCAAAGGAAGACAACATCTTCTCATATTTCACCATAGCAAGGCCAAGGAAACAAAATCTGGACGATCGACCGAGAGACATTTAGCACTCCGCTTCTAGTTCTCCTTGATGTACTGGTTACCATGGTCATGCTTTAAAGCATAAACATAGCCATCAAGTCGTGGTCGGACTTCAGAATACAATAGATCCATAAGGAACAACTTCTGGAGTAAATCCTATGAAATCCTTATGGGGAGGTGGCCAAATTCCTCAATCAAGATACTACAATAATAGGTCTTCCGGCTGGGTGTGTTGGCCAAGACATCCACTTTACCGGTTACAGAGAGACCAATATTATAGTTCTTGGAGAGTGTTCCAACCATCATATCTGCCTGAGATTCAGATCTGGTTGGTGTCAGGATATTCCAGACTCATCAAGTCTAGAAAGAAAAATGAAAGTTTGCAACACAAATCGACAAGATGACGTTGCGAGACTCTCGGGTGAATGAACTATGGTAGTAAGCTCCAAAACATGAGCCGGTTCTGCTACAAGCATGTGAACACGCTGTCCTAGACAAGCATGGTCATGTAGTAGTCTTATAATAAAAACACTACCGAGTACAGGTGGGGAACCATCATCGAGGATAACAAAGTCCTAACATAAGTAATGATTCTTAAGAAGGAACTTCTTCTCCTTGAGCAAATCAATCAGTGGCTTGTGTGCTAGGAATTCATATGGAACGAAGATGATCAGTCTAACATACCACAGAATATTTTGCACGTGCATGGCTGACTTGGGATGATTCCAGAGGAAACAACATTGACTTTCTTGAATTCACGGCGACATCTTACATCAAATGCACATGAATCAAAGGAGGTTACTTCTTTCATCCAAACATATACTTCATGAACGGGGCATGAAGAAAATGCTTACAAAAGTTTCCAACACTAGCTTAATGTTTAACACCAATTATGGGGGAGACAAGATGCTACTGATGGGCTCAACAGCAACTCATCGGAATTTCCATATCACTGGACTTCCACCATCATGTGAAAACGGTGATAGCAGTGGTCAGACCAAAAGATGTAATGGTGTATTCTCGAGGGGTCAACCACGAGTAGACAACATTACGAATATCATTAGTTCTGATTTGATTTGATGATAGCCCACACTCAAATCAAGGGTCGGATAAAATAATAGCACCGACTACTGATCACGAGGATCAATCGAGGAAGATATCATCTTGCTTCAACAACTATCCAAACACAAGGATATCCCTTTGGGATGAACTAAGTCGGACAAGCTATCATATTCCAACTCTCCAAGTTGTCATTGGGCTTAACCAACTATTTCAAGGTATCCAACATAAATTCTTGGAGAAATAGTTGTTTATAGGTGGCCAGAATCATCACACTGGAACACAAAACATGGCTAGATTACTAGGTGACTCCCTAAAACACCTAGGGTCATAATAATAGCTCCGACCTATATGTCAAGGCAACAGAGTATCTCAACTCACCGATTAGTGTGATTAATCTGGCCCAAATGGACATCAGGAACATGGAGGAATGATTGCAAGTGCATCAGACTATCTAGAAACCTGGGATGACTCGAACAGCATAACGGCTGTAAATGCTCAAAAAGATTTGAGACAACCTGCAAAAATGGTGGCATAACCACTCAACATCACAATATCAAGATTCTAAGATCAACTGTCATCACATGAAGGTAGTAGAAACTGAACTGCGACTTGAACTCAACAATCCTAGGCAACTACGGTTTAGTAACACGTCATCCTGAGAGATAGAAGAGAAGCCTAGTTCCTAAACCCCGTAGAAAAGAAGAGGTTGACTCGGATCAGAAGGGCGTAAGGTAAAGGAATAAAAAGAGCCTTATGTTCCCATCCACAATCAATTCCCTTATATAACTAAAGCATTTCTAGACCCAATTTCGACCAGCTTGGCTTGGTAATCCTACAGGCATTCAGGCTCTGATGCCAAAGCTGTCAGGACCCCGATCCCAAGTCACATCGATCTAGCTGGTAATACCTCATATCACTTTGCGGCCTCACAGACGGTATTCCCACGGGTGTCGCCTTACCATGGACCGGGACCGTTTGCGCCTTTTGGCTCACGTATGTGATAGTCTCTAGCATCCATATGACAGAGAACCCGGGCCGACATGACTAGTCATGAACCCAAAGTGGCACTAACTTACGGGGACAGGCATACATGAATCAACATCGAGCATGTCGGTCAGCAGCATGCGAATCCGGGCTGTAGCACTGGGCTAACAGGACTCCGGGAACCCGGGCTGTAGCAGGCTAGGCAGGACTCCGGATGTCACCGCATGACATTTCCCCAAAGGGACAGACACAGGAACAAAGTGAATCACATGCCGTCCAATCAGGTGTTCCGGAGCAGTAGTGCTGGGCTAGCAGGACTCCGGTGAACCGGGTTGTAGCGGACTACTATGGCTCATGGAAGCACAAGACTACATTTCCCCATAAGAGAGGCTACCAAGGATAAACAACTAGGTTGTCGGATCCCACACATACCAAGCATTTCAATCATAGACACAATATGCTCAATATGTGCAATACAACATGGCATCACAACAAGACTCTATGACTCAGAGTATTTATTCATTAGGCTCCGAGGAGCGAGATATTACAAACATGGGTCTCATGACCCAACATTCAGAGCATACAAGTCAAAGCACATGCGGAAGCTTAACATGTCTGAGTACAGACATCTACAAATGAAAAAGTCTGAGAAGCCTGACTATCTACCAGACCCTCCCAAGGGTACAAGATCGTAGCTGAGGTAACGAGCTAAACGTCGAAGTCCACGCGGAACTACTAGCGAGACTGAAGTCTCTCTGCAAAAACATAAATTAAGCAAACGTGAGTACAAATGTACTCCACAAGACTTACATAAAAACTAACTACATATGCATCATTATCAACGAAGGGATGGTGGAGTTTAACTGCAGCAAGCCAGCTTTGACTCGATGGCTATCCTGAACTGCGACTGCAAGTAACTCTTTTGAGGTGGCGCACACGAGTCCACATATTCACCATATCAATACACCACTATGGATCCGCTCCCGTCTCCCTACGAGAACGCCATCCATAGCACTCACGCTTATCTTGCGCATTTTAAGCATCCACTTTCACTTGTCTATGGACTATGCAAGGGGTCCAAGTTTCCATATCCGAGGAATCCGGCTATTCGAATAGGTAATGATAACCCTGCAGGGGTGTACTTCTTCACACACGCTCTCGCCACTTACCACCATGTACACATCGTGTATCTCGGCAACCTTCAAGAGGAAGCCTAGCGAGGGAGTGGGCCACAACATGATTAACCAACAAGTCTCTAGTCCAGGTTTATCGCCTATTCGGGTTCCATCCGCAAGGAGATCCTGTCAGGGTGTCGCTCACGGCCCCAAACAATGTGAGCAGGGTTCCCAAGCCCACCATCCGGGTGCCACTTGGTATACCGTGCCACTGTGCCTAGTCTGTCCCGAGCCCACCTGTACTGGGTGCCACTTGGTAGACTACTAACACTACCTACAAACACCAGAAACTAGTTGCAACTCCTGGACAGAGATCGAGTTGATTAATAAGTCGAGAGAGCTTGGAGCGCCCGAAGCCCAATGTGTGGTAGTAACTATTCATGGATCACAAACACAGAACTCAGTTCCTGAGGACGGTTGCAATGAGACAACCCACCATGTACTCCTACATGGCCTCTCACCGCTACCTTTACCAAATCGTGGTCACACACTTAACTCTCAACAGTAGGACATGTTCACCACATTCCAATTCATCCCCGATGAATCAGACCTGACTCAACTCTAAGCAGTAGCGGGCATGAAAAACAAACATGAATGAGTAGGCACATCAGGGCTCAAACAACTCCTACTCATGCTAGTGGGTTTCATCTATTTACTGTGGCAATGACAGGTCATGCAGAGGAAAGGGGTTCAGCTACTGCAGCATGTAATAGTTGAGACCTTGTTGTCCTAATGCAGTAAAAGAGAGCAGGAGCGAGAGAGTGGGATTGTATCGGAATGGACAAGGGGGTTTTGCTTGCCTGGCACTTCTGAAGATAGTATAGCTCTTCATCGGTGTCATCGATCACGTCGTCGGAAACATCGTCTACTAAGAGGGAACAACCAACGACAAACACAAAAGGAACCACAATCAATGCAATGCACATTCATATTAATGATATGTCATATTAAAGTACTGAATTGACCTAGTGCAATAGTTAGTCATATTCATTGAAGTGGAATTCAAACCTATAGCAAATTCCAACTCCAAAACTAAGTACCATTTATTCCATAATCATGAATTGTCCTATGCAATGAGGTTAACTTGTTCAAACATGCATGAAAATGCCATAAACAGATTCTTTGGATTTTTCTAATAATTTTTCATATATAAATTATCTCCATTGGAGTTACAAATAATTTTCTATGATTTTTAGAAGTTTTGGGCATTTTCTGGAATTTCCTGAATTAAGTTTAATCTAGAAAAAGACTTATTGCGTCAGCATTAGGTCATGCTAACCTCAGTAGGTCAACAATGCCTAACCAGAGTCAAACCTGACAGTGGGACCCATGTGTCATCGACTCAGTATCAGTTAGTGAGACCGACAGGTGGGTCCGGTCAACGGCCACGTCAGCATGTCAACTCTGACTTGTGGGGCCACTATTATTAGTTAAATCTAATCGGAAACTAAACTATTGTCAAGTAAGGGCGTGGGGCCCGTACGTAAGTGGGTCAGGGGGTTAATTAGCAGGGTCATTAGTGACTAGTGATGGGCCACGTCGACATCGCCGGAGTTCGACCAGCGGCGACCAAAACCGACGACGGAGACGCTGAGGGATTGAGCTACGGGCGACCATTTGCCTTGCCGTTTGCGTCTAATGGCAGCGGTGAGTGCGGCGCATCTAGAAGGGCGGACGCCGGAGGCTGGTATGGCCGGAGTAGGTGGCGGCGAGGAGCTAGGCGGCGGCCGGAGTTCGGGCATGTTCGGTTTGGCGCTAGGGGGCCCGGCAGATCGAACGGGTGGGTATGCTCGGCTCCTGGGAGCATTCTGAGCACGGGGCAATGCTCAAGCGCAAGCTTCAGTGGCTGCAGCGGCGGCGGTGACATGGCTGGCGGTGATGAGCCCTCGGGCTTGGTGGTGGAGCTAGCTAGGGCGTGCAAACGGCGGTAGAAAGAGAAGGGGAGGAAGCGTTAGCTCACAGGGAAGACGTAGAGCGGCTCAGTGGGCTCGGGGACGTGATGAAGGCGGCGAATCGGTGATGGCGAGCGGCGGGTACCGATGTTGAAGACGACGACCTAGTTGCCGTTGTAGCATGCCCGCGGTTGCGTAGCTTGGTGAAGACGAAGAGGAGGGCGAGCCGGAGCTTCTAGGCACTTTAGAGGAGCGAGGGGGTGGCTGTGGCCGCGTCGGACAGTGACGGCAGTGACGGCCGTGGGGGAGGAAGAGAACCAGGGGAGGAGAAAGTGAGCACGGAGTGGGAGAGGGAGGCAGGGAGGTGTGTGGCGTCGTCCAAAGGGGGTCGGGGAGGGGCCAACCAAGCAGGAGGTGGCGCGCGCGTGTGCGCGCACGGCGGCCACACGCCCTCCTGCCCACTGGCAGGAGGTTGAAGACGATGGAGGGGCCTGGTGGCTGGGCCAGTAGGAGTTGGGCCCAGTGGGTTGCATAGTGCAAGACCGGTTGATGGGCTTCCTGGTACGTACAGGTAAGTTATCCCCTTCTTCTTTTTATTTAAGTTTTCTATTTTCTGCTTCTGTTTTGAATTTGGTTTGCTGACCAAATTATTTTGCAGCTTCTGGAAATATTTGTGCATGCCAATTTGTTTATCCCAGATCTCCACAAAAAGTCTCAGAATTATTGGAGCAATAAAATATTTATAGGATTTATTTGCTCCAACTCAAATACACTAGTAAATTAAATCAAAGCCCAAATAATTCCCTAAAAATGTTCAATATTTTTGGTTTGGATCAAAACCCTTGCCAAAATTATCAATCATTAATGAAGGCAATTTTGGGTTCATTGAAAATATTTTTAGGTTGAACCTGTTTGATTTGACTTGGTGCTAGGGTTTGATCATCCCCCATTTCAAATTCGTTTGAATTGCAACATGATGCATGCATGATTATGCAACTATTTACAACCAACTTCTAGGGCTGTGATAGGGCCGCGTTGAGTCCCTGATCCCCGCCTCATGGCAACTCGCCAGGGCCCTGGTGGCTTCGACCTTAGGAGTATCGGACTGTGTCGCCTCCGCGGCCGCTTCCTCAGGACGGCTCTCTCGAGCCCTAGTTGACGATGATTCAGGAGCCCCGAAGGACTCTGGTTTCTCAGCGGCTGCGCCGCCAGTGTTCGACGGCCCCCTCGCCCCTGCGCCCACTTCAGGGGCGAGCACTGCGCAGGCAGCAGCCAAGGGGGCCACGAAGATGGGGCTCTCGCGAGGCCCTTCAAGGCAGCCTTCTCAGGGCTGACCCCTTTGCAAAAATTGTGAGGTTTCGAAGCCAGACTTAGAAGCGGTGATATTACTTGAACCTCTCTGATATCCATGTTCAGCGCATCAGCGCAAGCGTTTGCAGCTAATGAGCTGAATTTCATTTCTAATATCAGTTTGAACCTTGTAATCTTAGAATTTGAGCCATATAACTCTAGAATTTGAACCTTGTAATCTTAGAATTTGAGCCATATAACTCTAGAATTTGAACCTTGTAACATTTCGAGCTTTTGTGGTACAATCGTTGAAATGGCATCGTATGAGACTCGTATATTGCTAGCACTATTTTGACCTTAATATGCAATGGTCTTAGATTTTATTAACCATTCTCGAATCAGTTTACCTTGTCGATCTCACAGCACATGATCTGTATAGCTAACTCAACTTTGATCTTCGACAATATTGCACACCGTTGGTTTCTTCCACCGTGTGCACTGTAGAGCGCAGAATTAATTATCACACTCGAGTATCCATCATCACCCTTCTGTGTAACTTTGACCTCATCACCCAAGGGTAAACTTATGACCGAAGTCATTCCACACACTTCCTTTTACAAAGCTTTTTTCCAATAAACGCCCATGATTTGTCCCTCTTCTAGCCGACGTGTGGCCAAACTAGCCGGGTGGGAAGCTTGCGCGGTAAACAGCACGGTAGTGCAGGAACAGGCTCTTCGAGCCCATGCCTGGGGTGCGGTGTTGTCAAGCGTGCACTGGATTCTGGAATCCTCCGCTATGAACGCCATGACAAGACGTGATGATTACAGGCCGGCCGGCCCCCATTTATTGTAGCGGCCATTTAACCTACCCTTGTGTCTCTTCAACCTTTCGATCGCGCCCCACCATTGCAAGAAGCACACCCACCACGAGAAATACTTACAGGGTATCCTGCGCGGCTCCAATGGCGCTCCGAGCGGCTGCCGATGACGAGCAGCAGTTCACCATGTGTGCCATGGTGGACTCCCACAAAAGGTTCATGGACCTCTCGATGGTGTACACCAACGACCCGGTCTGGGCAGAGCACTCCATCCACATCATGGAGTTGTTGCTTGCCCAGGAGAAGTACAAGGTGGTCGGGTTCGACCTCGAGTACACCCGCGCTCATGCCGGGTCTCGTCCCAAGGTCGTCATCACCCAGATGTGCGTGCGCCACCACGTCCTCGTCTACCACTATTGCCTGGCCACAAGGCCTTGCGAGCGTTTCGCCAGGTTTGTCAACAGCCCCCACTACATGTTCGCTACGGTGGACATCACCAACAATGTAAAGGCGCTCGAGAATTCGGGCATCGCCTGCCAGAATCTTGTCGACATCCAGGGCCAATACAAGATCAGGGGCAGCAAGGAGCATGAGAAGGACTCGCTGGTTCACCTCGCCGAGGCCATCATCGACCCCTACTACAAAGACATGAAGGATTCATGCAACAAGGACAAGCCTGCCTGGCACTCGGCATGGATGGAGGAACTCGACAAAGCTCACGTCGTGTGCGTGGCCAAGGAGGCGTACACGAGCTATGACATGTACAGGCGGATCGTTGACATGAGGAAGTCCCTCCTTCCAAAAAACGGCCAGGGATCCAGCCGGAAGCAGAGCAATGGCAAGCGTCGTCGCAACAATAAGTAGATGATTAGATCCTTGTTTCTCCTACTTTAGTATCCATGTAATTGCTTTCTTTGGTGTGTCGAAATGTTATGTGCGTAATCACTTGTGTAATTGCATGCTTAATTTGGTTATGCAATGTTGTCTTTTTAAGTATATATGTTGATGTTGTAGACAGAGCGTAGATGTTGTGCGGACAAATAAAATCACATCGCACACAGACTAAACAATGGAACTCGTCGGTGATGTTTTCATCAATCACTCACAATTGTATACCAGCAATCATTTGCTCACAACACACATGGCTTGTTTGCAGTAATCGTCTGTGTTGTTATCGGTCTTCGCACATTTCTCCGATTACAGACCTCTTTGCCTCGTATCACACACATCTTGTTCATTTGAACCGTTTCTCTTCTCATGTCTCAACGCAAACAGTTCATCCGAGTGAACCGCATGTCGTATATCACACACACCTTTGATTTGGCTGACCATTTCTTTTGTGTTGCCTAATCACAAACAACTCATCCTTGTGAACCATATGTTGTGTATCGCACACGCCTTCATCTGGCTGCCCATTTCTTTTGTTCCTCCTCATTGCAAACAGTTCACTGGACTGAACCGTATGCCCTTCATCGCGCACGCAAATAAAACCTGAACTGTGTTTGATGCATCTGTCATCGCAAACATTTTACACATTTTTGACGGTTTTCATACAGCACCGTTTGTGATTATTGCATCTCACATAGTTTCTCGAAGGGTCTCTGATCGTAGTGTCGCGTTAGTAGCATCCTGCAGTAGTGTGAGAATAATGATGAAGATCTTAAAGTGGTTGATGTGACTCCTATTGAATCTTTGTTTTCCAAAATAAATATTGATAAATATGGGACTGGAGATGAGTCAACTTTAGTTAGAAGGCGTCCCAATGATTCGGAGTTTTTAGATCTTGATGTAAAAATTGATAAAAGAGGGATTGGAGAGGTCAAAACTTTAGATAGCAATGAACCCACTCTTTTGGATTTAAAGGAATTTAATTATGATAATTTTTCATTAATAGATTGTATTTCCTTATTGCAATCCATGTTGAATTATCCTCATGCTTATAATCAAAACAAAGCTTTTACTAAACATATCGTTGATGCTATGATGAAATATTTTAAAGAAAAGCTTGAATTGAAAGTTTCTATCCCTAGAAAACTTTATGATGAGTGGGAACGTACTATTAAGATCAAAACTAAAGATTATGAATGCCATGCTTTGTGTGGTTTGGGTGCTAGTGTTTCCACGATTCCAAAAACTTTATGTGATGTGTTAGGTTTCCATGAATTTGATGATTGTTCCTTAAATTTGCATCTTGCATATTCCACTATTAAGAAACCTATGGGAAGGATTAATGATGTTCTTATTTTTGCAAATAGGAATTATGTGCCCATAGATTTCATTGTTCTTGATATAGATTGCAATCCTACATGTCCTATTATTCTTGGTAGACCTTTCCTTAGAACGATTGGTGAAATTATTTATATGAAAGAAGGAAACATTAGATTTCAATTTCCGTTAAGGAAAGGCATGGAACACTTTCCAAGAAAGAATACTTAGATCTATCTGTGTTTTTATGCCTAGCTAGGGGCGTTAAACAATAGCGCTTGTTGGGAGGTAACCCAATTTTATTTTTGTTCTTGCTTTTTAGGTCCTGTTTTGCATTAAATAATTCATATAGCCTCTGGTTAGATGTGGTTTTATGTTTTAATTAGTGTTTGTGCCAAGTAAGACCTTTGGGATAGCTTATGGTAATAGTTGGTTTGATATGGCTGAAACACAAAAACTTTTGCACTTCGAAAAATAATTTTCATTTTTACCAAAAGCACGATAAAATACTGATTCTTTTTTCATAAGATTAATAAACAAATTTATTAGGACTTCTAAGTTTGCAGAATTTTTGGAGTTATAGAAGTATTTGAAATCTCCAGATTACTACAGACTGTTATGTTTTTGACAGATTCTGTTTTTCGCGTGTTGTTTCCTTATTTTGATGCATCTATGACTAGTATCGGGGGGTATGAACCATGTAAAAGTTTGAATACAGTAGATATTACAAAAATATAAATAAATAATGAGTTCACAACAGTATCAAAAGTGGTGCTTTATTTTCTTATACTAACAGAGCTTATGAGGTTTTCTGTTGAGTTTTGTGTTGTGAAGTTTTCATGTTTTGGGTAAGTATTTGATGGACTATGGAATAAGGAGTGGCAAGAGCCTAAGCTTGGGGATGCCTAAGGCACCCCAAGTTAATATTCAAGGACCACCAAGAGCCTAAGCTTGGGAATGCCCCGGAAGGCATCCCCTCTTTCGTCTTCGTCTATCGGTAACTTTACTTGAGGCTATATTTTTATTCACCACATGATATGTGTTTCGCTTGGAGCGTCTTTTATGATTTGAGTATTTTATTTTTAGTTTTCCACAATCATCCTTGATGTACACACCTTTTGAGAGAGACACACATGAATCGTGATTTATTAGAATACTCTATGTGCTTCACTTATATCTTTTGAGCTAGGTAAATTTGCTCTAGTGCTTCACTTATATCTTTTTAGAGCACGACGGTGGTTTTATTTTATAGAAATTGATGAACTCTCGCACTTCACTTATATTATTTTGAGAGTCTTTAGAATAGCATGGTAATTTTCTTTGGTTATAAATTTAGTCCTAATATGATAGGCATCCAAGACGGATATAATAAAAACTTTCATATAAAGTGCATTGAATACTATGAGAAGTTTGATTCCTTATGATTGTTTTGAGATATGAAGATGGTGATATTAGAGTCATGCTAGTGAGTAGTTGTGAATTTGAGAAATACTTGTGTTAAGGTTTATGAGTCCCGTAGCATGCACGTATGGTGAACCGTTATGTAACGAAGTTGGAGCATGAGATATTTTTTGATTGTCTTCCTTATGAGTGGCGGACGGGAACAAGCGATGGTATATGCCTACCAATCTATCCCCCTAGGAGCATGTGCGTAGTACTTTGTTTCGATGACTAATAGATTTTTTCAATAAGTAGGTGAGTTCTTTATAATTAATGTTGAGTCCATGGATTATACACACTCTCACCTTTCCACCATTGCTAGCCTTGCTAGTATCGCGCAACTTTCGCCGGTACCATAAACCCACCATATATCTTCCTCAAAACAGCAACCATACCTACCTATTATTGCATTTCCATAGCCATTCCGAGATAAATTGCCATGCAACTTTCCACCGTTCCGTTTATTATGACACACTTCATCATTGTCATATTGCTTTGCATGATCATGTAGTTGACATCGTATTTGTGGCAAATCCACCGCTCATCGTTTTTTATACATGTCGCTCTTGATTCATTGCACATCCCGGTACACCGCCGGAGGCATTCATATCGAGTCATATTTTGTTCTAAGTATCGAGTTGTAATTTTTTAATTGTAAGTAAATAAAAGTGTGATGATCTTCATTATTAGAGCATTGCCCCATGTGAGGAAATAAAAAAAGAGAAAGGCCAAATAAAAAAGGAGACGGCCCAAAAAATGAGAGAAAAAGAGAGAAGGGACAATGTTACTATCCTTTTGCCACACTTGTGCTTCAAAGTAGCACCATGATCTTCATTATAGAGAGTCTCCTATATTGTCACTTTCATATACTAGTGGGAATTTTTCATTATAGAACTTGGCTTGTATATTCCAATGATGGGCTTCCTCAAAACGCCCTAGGTCTTCCTGAGCAAGAAAGTTGGATGCACACCCACTTAGTTTTCTTTTTGAGCTTTCATAAAATTATTGCTCTAGTGCGTCTGTTGCATGGCAAACCCTACTCACTCACATTGTTATCTACCGGTGGGCATCTCCATAGCCCGTTGATATGCCTAGTTGATGTGAGACTATCTCCTTATTTTTTGTCTTCTCCACAACCACCTTCTATTCCACCCATAGTGCTATGTCCATGGCTCATGCTCATGTATTGCGTGAAAGTTGAAAAGGTTTGAGAACATCAAAAGTATGAAACAATTGCTTGGCTTGTCATCGGGGTTGTGCATGATTTGAATATTTTGTGTGATGAAGATGGAGCATAGCCAGACTATATGATTTTGTAGGGATAAGCTTTCTTTGGCCATGTTATTTTGAGAAGACATAATTATTTTGTTAGTATGCTTGAAGTAGTATTGTTTTTATGTCAATATTAAACTTTTTTTTTGAATCATACGGATCTGAACTTTCATGCCACAATAAGGATAATTGCATGATAAATATGTTAGGTAGCATTCCACATCAAAATTCTGTTTTTATCATTTTCCTACTCGAGGATGAGCAGGAATTAAGCTTGGGGATGCTTGATACGTCTCTAACGTATCTATAATTTTTTATTGTTCCATGCTATTATATTATCTGTTTTGGATGTTTTATATGCATTAATATGCTATTTTATATTAATTTTGGGACTAACCTATTAACCTAGAGCCCAATACCAGTTTCTGTTTTTCCTTGTTTTAGAGTTTCGTAGAAAAGGAATACCAAACACAGTCCAAATAGAATAAAACTTTCGTGATGATTTTTCTTGGACCAGAAGACATCCAGAGGGCTTGGACTGCACGCCAGGAAAGCCACGAGGTGGCCACAAGGTGGGGAGGTGCGCCCAGGGGGTAGGGCGCGCCCCCGACCCTTGTGGGCCCCTCGTGACTCTACCAACCTATTTCTTTCGCCTATATATTCCCAAATACCCCAAAACCTTCCAGGGGAGCCACGAAACCACTTTTCCACCGCCGCAACCTTCTATACCTGTGAGATCCCATCTAGGGGCCTTTCCCGACATCCTACCGGAGGGGGATTCGATCGCGGAGGGCTTCTACATCAACACCATTGCCTCTCCGATGAAGCGTGAGTAGTTTACCACAGACCTACAGGTCCATAGCTAGTAGATAGATGGCTTTTTCTCTCTCTTTGATTCTCAATACCATGTTCTCCTCGATGGTCTTGGAGATCTATTTGATGTAATACTCTTTTGCGGTGTGTTTGCTGAGATCCAATGAATTGTGGATTTATGATCAGCTTATCTATGAATATTATTTGAATCTCCTCTGAATTCTTTTATGCATGATTTGATATCTTTGAAAGTCTCTTCGAACTATCGGTATGGTTTGGCCAACTAGATTGGTTTTTCTTACAATGGGAGAAGTGGTTAGCATTGGGTTCAATCTTGCAGTGCTCGATCCTAGCGACAGAAGGGGAACCGACACGTATTGTATTGTTTCCATTGAGGATAACAAGATGGGGTTTTCATCATATTGCTTGAGTTTATCCCGCTACATCATGTCATCTTACTTAATGTGTTACTCTATTCTTATGAGCTTAATACTCTAGATGCATGCAGGAGTCGGTCGATGTGTGGAGTAATAGTAGTAGATGCAGGCATGAGTCGGTCTACTTGATACGGACGTGATGCCTATATTCATGGTAATTGCCTTAGATATCGTCATAAGTTTGTGCTTTTCTATCAATTGCTAGGCAGTAGTTTGTTCACCCACCGTAATATTTTCTATCTTGAGAGAAGCCTCTAGTGAAACCTATGGCCCCTGGGTCTATTTTCCATCATATAAGTTTCTGCTCTACAATTTTAGTTTCCTATTTACTTTCTTTGCAATATTTGACTTTCCGATCTATAAACCAAAAATATTACTTTACTGATTATCCATCTATATCAGATCTCACTTTGCAAATAACTGTGAAGGGATTGACAACCCTTTTATCGCGTTGGGTGCAAGTTGGTGTTTGTTTGTGCAGGTATCCGGTGGCTTGTGCGTTGTCTCCTACTAAATTGATACATTGGTTCTCAAAAGCCGAGGGAATTACTTACTCTACTTTTCTGCATCACACTTTCCTCTTCAAGGGAAAACCCAACGCAAGCTCAAGAGGTAGCAATGATCTGACATGAGAGCGATGCTTGCTTGTTTTCCAGTTCTTCTGCTTCTTCTTCGTTAGGGGATAGGTTCCTGGTCGGCAGCCTGGCCTAGCAGCATGGATGTTGTTCTTGTTTTCCGCTTGTTTTTCATCCATAGTCGGATGCCGCTCTTCTGTATGATGTTTGATGTATTCATGTGGCAATTGTATGCCTTTCTATGTATCCCCATCTATTATGTAATAGTACGATGTAATGATATCCACCTTACAAAAGTGTCTTCAGTATTTAGCTCTATCCTTGGTGGGACCTTTGAGTTCCTCTCGGATATGAACGCATATTGGGCATGACAAGTTGGTATCAGAGCCTCGACCGACCATAGGAGCCCCCTTGTTTGATCGTAGTTTGGCCGTTGTCGAGTCTAGAAGAAAACTTTTTTTGGAGTCTAGTTATATCGGAGAGTAGGAATTCTTTTTACTCCTCATGCCCTTTGTTGCTCTGGTAAGGAATCGTGACATAGGTGTTTTGACTTACTCCTCTTCCCCTTCAAAATTTCTTTAGGATCATGCAGGCTTTTTTTGATCCTTGTGTTCTCAATCCCCTGTTAACCGGTGCTTGTCTCTTCAAGTTATTCGTCGGTTCCCTGTTCCAAGTTGCCTTTGTTTTTCCCGCCCTCCCACCCTTTTTCTTCACGGAGTTCGAAATCTCGAATCAGGCATCCAATTCATTCGTGTGAAGCCTCTTCATTCTTTCCTCAAAATTCATTCGATGTCTTTGTTATGTGAAATTTGATAAAATTGAGTTGGACATTTTTAGAGGCGGAAAAATGAATCAAGTTTGAATTAAATTCAAACTTTCTCCATTTTTCAACCCAATTAAAATAACTCCAAAGTGGATGAAATTTGACAGAGAGGTATAAGGCATGGAGTATGATCATCACAAAATAAATGAACATTAATGGAGGCACAAACAATGCCACTTGGCATGAAAGCCAATATTTGAAAGAAAGGAAGAAGTGATAAGGTTTGCACGTGGAGAAAGGTCTTGATGAAATGATGAAGATGCAAACAACCATAGGAGTAGGGGAATAAGGAGAGCATGCAAACAAAACATCAATATGAAGAATGCAAACCCACTTGACAAATCCCAGCCCATTCCGAGAATGTTTTTCTCCCGCTCACGAAAAAAGACAAGAGGGGTGCAACGGGTTCATGTGGGAGTGTCGGATTGTGAAACGGACAATGGGGAAATGCCCAGATGCATGAGACGAACACGAATGCAAATGAGATGCACATCATGACATGAGATGAAATGCACGACATGAAGAAAATGCGAAACGAAGAAAAAAACCCAACCACGACAGAAATATCATATCACAAAGCTGAAAATGGCAAGAGTTGGAGTTACAAATATGGAAAGTTACATCCGGGGTGTTACCGCCGTGAGAGCGACGAGTAGGTAGACTGGGGAGGTTGAGTTCTTCGCACGCACCCTAGAGTTCAAATCTATCCAGTGTCTACGGAGCCCAGAATCTGACATTATTCCTTTTCTATCTTGTTCTAACCGGAGTGGTTTCAGAGTCTATCTTGTTCAGTTAGCTTTTGATTCTCATCATAATCGTTGTTCCTCTTTTCTACCTGAGTGCTCTCGACTTTGTTCATCTTCTCTCTTGCGCTCTTGTTTTACCTCATCCTCTTCCTCTTCCGTCGCATTCCTAAGATCTTGGGACGAGATCTTCTGATAGTGGGGGAGTGTTGTGACGCCCCAAGACCGATGCTCTAGATACCCTCCATTTAGTTTCGTTGACGTCGTATGTTTCATATGTTTGTTTCCATGATCATGATGAGTGTCATTGTCATATTTTGCTTTTTGCATCATGTTCATCTTTTGTTATATTGCATTGTGCCATCCATGTTGTTGCTATGGTCATCTTGCTTGTTATATGATATATGATAACCCTTTTGTCATCTTTATTTTCATCATGATCATCTTGTGGGTTTGCATTCTTCATATTGATGTGTTGTTTGCGTGCTCTCCTTATTCCCCTACTCCTATGGTTGTTTGCATCTTCATCATTTCATCAAGACCTTTCTCCACGTGCAAACCTTATCACTTCTTCCTTTCTTTCAAATATTGGCTTTCATGCCAAGTGGCATTGTTTGTGCCTCCATTAATGTTCATTTATTTCCTGATGATCATACTCCATGCCTTATACCTCTCTGTCAAATTTCATCCACTTTGGAGTTATTTTAATTGGGTTGAAAGATGGAGCAAGTTTGAATTTAATTCAAACTTGATTCATTTTTCCGCCTCTAAAAATGTCCAACTCAATTTTATCAAATTTCACATAACACCAGGGTCATGAGGATATTTTCATATCTCATACACCACTCTCCTATCCCTTTGTCCATTTTTCTCTTTTATTTCTGCTTGAAGAAATAGAATAGAAAGACAGGAGCAGCAGAGTAGCCCAGCGCAGCGGTGCAGCCCAGCTACCAACCGCGGCCCAGCAGCAGCAGCCCGCCTAGCTTCTCCCTCTCGTTCTCGTGGTAAGTCGAAATCACTAATTAAGGAGTACTCGTTGCAAAGAGCACTCCACTTTCTTAGGTCGCGACAAGTGGCGCACATGCAGCGCGCCACTTGTCGCAACCTGGGAGTTTTCCCTTTTTTCGTAGATCCGTTTATTCAAAATGTTTTATCTCTTAAACCGTGCATCCAAATCTTGAACTGTTTTCACCGTTGGATTCCTCGCGTCGAGATCTTCAAAACTAGATCCCATGTTGATAGGTTTTGACGAACTTTTCTTTTCATGAAAAACCGGATGAAAAAAACCGGGGCGAAAAAACTGGACCGAGAAGCATGGTTTTTTTCCCTTTCCGAAAAAGGGGCGTCCGTGCCTCTCGCGAAATCACAACCGTGCCTCTCGTGGAAGCAAAACCGTGACTATCGTGGAAGGAAAAAAACAGAAAACACGTTTTTTTCCGTTTCCAAGAGGCACGGCCGTGACTCTCGCGAAAGCACAACCATGCCTCTCGCGAAAGCAAAACCGTGACTTTCGCGAAAGAAAAAAAACAAAAAAAACGCGTATTTTTTCCCTTTCCGAGAGGCACGGCCGTGACTTTCGCGAAAGCACAACCGTGCCTCTCGTGGAAGCAAAACCATGACTCTCCCGAAAGAAAAAAAAAACAAAAAACGCGTTTTGTTTTTACCTTTCCGAGAGGCACGGCCGTGACTCTCGCGAAAGTACAACCGTGCCTCTCGCGGAAGCAAAACCGTGACTCTCGCGAAAGAAAAAAACAGAAAACGCGTTTATTTTTCGTTTCCGAAAGGCACGGCCGTGACTCTTGCTAAAGCACAACTGTGCCTCTCGCGGAAGAAAAACCGTGACTTTTGCGAAAGGAAAAAAACGCGTTTTTTCACGCAATTTTTTTTGAAATTTCTAAGAAGGACCGGGGGAAAACCAAAACGTCGAAAAAACCCAGAAAAAAACCGTTTAAAAAGCCGAAAACACGTGCGGAAAAATAAAAAAACAAAATCCGAAGGGAGCGTCCAGAGCGCGACACGTGGCAAATGGCTGAGAGCGCGCCAAATGGCGCTGATCGTTGCAAGGCTCCCGAAGGAGCGCTCGCTAACTAGTTGCTCCCGTGGTAAGTTGCCATGCTGGTCACCCCACGACCCCACCTGCCAGCGTCACCCTTCTCTCCTTTTCTTCCTCCTCATGATCCCTCTCTCTCTCTCAGTAAAAATGCAGGGGCACGAGCACATGGCCAGGGTGGCGAGCCAGCCGCGCCCGCGCCCCCTATAAACCCCCCGCAACTCCCTAGGGTTTCCTCCTCCCTCATCCTTCCCTCCTTGCACCGCCATCTCTCTTCATCCCCTCTGTTTTCCCTTCTCCTTCAAGAAAAGAGGACAAAAAGTGCCACCGACAGCTTCGCCATTTTTTGCGTCCTTGGAGGCCACCATGATCTGTTCCTTCATGTCCATCTTCTTCCTCAACGTCAACTACGCCGTTCAGACATCTTCCCCGCCTCAAGTCGCCTCCACTATGTCGCCAAGGAACGCCAAGATGGCCAAGTCGCAGTCGTCATCGACTTCTTCTTCCCATGCTTCCCCTTGTTCACGGAGCCGAGACCACCTCGATCAGTGCATCCTCCCGCTGTCTCGGGTCACCGTCGACCTCGTACGACTCTAGTGGCACCCCCCACGATAAATTTCTGCTCCTCCCCACCTCTCTTCGGTGTCGTTTGTCTGTGTATTCGCCGATCAGCAGGGCCTCGAGTTCGTGCTCGTGTTCACGCCGTTGCTCTACTCGTTGATCCACACAGCACACAACATGCACACGCACACACTCAACACCCGAGCCCCCCACGCTCCACCGCACACACTCATGCATTCAGCCGTAGCCCATGCTCACCATGCACGAGATGAGATCAAGCTCGTGCTCGAGTAGCCTCGCCCATGCACGTTCCGTAGCAGCCCCGCTTGCAGGAACCGCAACCCCAGCAAGTTTCGCACCCCTGTCGGCGCTCTCTAGACTCAACCGCCACTGCTTTGGTCGCCGTCATCGCTGGCAATCTCTGTGTGACCATGGAGGGCCAAGGTCGGCCCTTCCAGATTGTCTTATTATGCTTTCCTGCCTCTATGCCAAACACCCAGCAGCAGCGCAGTGGCAGGAGCCACTCAATCGATCCAGGAGGTTCTGGGTTCGAAGCCTGGTCTCTCATTTTTCCTCTATTAAGGTTGTTTCAGTTAAGCTCGAATGGATGATCTAGCGTCGATCCCGTCTTCCTTCATAGATTGATCCTAGCTCAACTAGACGACCATGCTTGCTCACATCCTGGAAGTCAACAGATCAAATCCCCATGGATGCGCATTTTCTTCTGCAGTTATTTCGGGTCTCCAGAGTAGCAGTTGTTGTATCTGCTTCATTTGTGGTCGAACCCTCGCAAAATCGCTAGCACCGATCCATCCTAGTGGTTGGCCCTGGCTCCATGTAACCAAGAGATCCTGTGTTCAAAACACAGGTCCAACCCAATTATGTCCCCTTTTATTTTATTTTTCTTTGCACTCCTGCATGTGCCAAATACAGTTCTGGGCTGCTACACTCTAATGCTTCGGGCCCGTGTATGTTTTTTTTACGTGTCCCATGTGATTTAGCATTTTATTCATTTTCTACATATTCACAACAATGCCATCATTTTGAATTGTTAATAACTAAAAAAATCCATGCATCCAAATGAAACATGTCATATATGCATTTTGCTCAGTTTTTATGTACTTTCACAATATCAAACTTTTGTCCATGTTAAAAATGTTTAAAATTGTTGTTTGTAATAATTTGCATAAATGTCATGTTACAATGATTTGTTTCATAGCTAAATAATCGTAGCTCCGAATTAAATAAACTTTATATGTAAATGGGGTAAAAATGCATAGATTAACTTGGTGCACTTTATTTTGTTGTTTAACAACATTAAAATTCTGTACAGGGCAGATCAGTAACAAATTCGAAATTTGCATATGGGGACTTTCCAGAATTGTTAAGTGTTGTTTCCGGCCTCATTTAAGGGGCGGCGCCACACGGTGCTCTAGTTTGGACCAACACTCATGAGGAGCGCTGGCCCGGGGGTTGATTAAGTCCACGGGGTCCGAAAAGTCCCTATGCAAGTTTTTAGTTGTTATTAGGCAAATGCAAGAACCAATGTTGGGCCTTGCTGGAAGAGTTTTATTCAACGTGAACTGTCAAGAGGGGCCCATAAACCCTCATCATGTTAGGGATGCAAAATCAAGGAACATAACACCGGTATGACAGAAGCTAAGGCGGCAAAGAGTGGAACAAAACACCAGGCAAAAGGCCCAGCCTACCACCATTTACCAAGTATATAGGTGCATTGATTAAATAAGAGATATTGTGATATTCCATGATATCCATGTCCCAACATGGAACAACCTACAACTAGCAATGCTATAAGAGGGGTTGAGCAAAGCGGTAACATAGCCAAACAATAGTTTGCTGGGATGTTGGAAAAGGTTAGAGGCTATCATGGCAATTTGGAAGGCTTGATAAACAAGTGGTAGGTAGCGTGACATAGCAACAGCATCGAGACAACTAGCATAGAAAATATAGTAGTGACAAGGTGACGGTCATCTTGTCTGAAATCCCACTAGGAAGAAGAACGAGTCCATGAAGTAGACGAACCAAAAATTGTGTGGAGACAGGGATTCGATCACTGGTCTCGTGCATGGGGAAGTATGGCCCTGACCAGTCGAGCTAGGCAAGGATTCTTGCACATATAGGGGCCAGTATCAATTTAACCAAGCCCCATAGCGGACTGGGGCTTCCACTGGTTGCACAGACGGAGATGATGGCACCGGCGAGGCAGCATATGATGCAAGCGGCAGTAGAGCTACAACAGGCGTGTGGGATAGGGAGCCTATGCACGGGGAGCTAGGAGAGGCCGAGGCGCTCGAGCTCGAGCATGGCTCGGCTCGAGGCATGGTGAGGCATGGGGATGTCGGGAGCAAGGCAGGGCCGGGAATCATGTGAGGCTGCAGGGAGCGCATGGGTGGCTACTGCGGGCAGGCGGGCAAGCGCAACGAGCGAACACAGCTAGGCGGGAACAGGAGTGCGGCGACATGCAGACGAGCTACAGCAGATACATGCGCAACAAAAACTTCAGACCTCGCCTTAGCAGTGCAAGCGCAGCAAAAACATGGATCAGGCGAGTCCTACAGGGTGTCTACATGCCACGGGATTGATGGGAGAGGGAGGTGCATTACCCAACTCACCCTAGGACACGACAAGGTCGACGGAGACAAGCCCGAGGCGACGTGAGGGAGCTCTGAACCTGGTGGGGCTTCAGGTCCACAAAGTAGATGCAGCAGAGGAAGAAAACAAGGTCGGGGGGTCAATCCAGAGGATGTGGCGGTGCAGGCGTGGTGGCAGGGGATGAAGAGGTACTTGGCGTCCCCCTCCACGGCTGTCGAGGGGGTCGGAGGCGCGGCGACGAGCTACTCCGAGCTCCAGCTCAAGCTCGGCCGGAGCATGGTGGGTAGGGCGACGGTGTGGGCGTGGAGACTTCCCTAGGCGGCGGTGAAGGAAGGAGAGGATCTGAATGGGTAGAGGAGGGCCCGAGGTAGGGTTTGGACATGTTTTATAAGGGCTAGGGACGAGCTCTGGTCGTCAAATCATCGGGCATGCCAACGTGGCTCCTCTAGATGGTCTTCCGTACAGGAGGACGAAGCTCATGTTGCTTGCGAGCTAGGTGGGCTGTAGGAGGCTGGCGCTGGCTATGGGCTAGCCAGGTAAGGAGGAAGCCCAAGTGGGCTGTTGCTAGAGCAAGGGAAGCCCATCCGTTGAGCTGTTGCTGCTCTTTCTTTTTCTTATTCAATTTCTTCAGACAGAAATGCAAGAAAAAGCTAGAGACTTTGGCAAAGAAGTAGGATGAGATAAGGATATATCTGATTCCTAGGATTTATGAAGTATTAGAAAAAATTGCTTTGGGCATTTTTAGAGAATTAAAATTGTTGCAAGTTTGAATTAATTTCAAACTTGAGGCAATTTTGATTCCAACCAAATCAAGTCCAAACAAGCTGAAAAATGGCAGAGAGGGTGTAGGTGTAAGCATCAGGAAAAGAGTGAACATTTATGGAGGGGGAAAGGTCATTTGCCAAAATGAAAGAAAGAAGAAAGAAGGAGGAGGTGATGATGAATGATCATACAGGGAGCAACCAACAAACATAATGTTGGGGCAATGCACATGATGCACTTGGAAACAACATGGATGACACAATGCTATAATATGATGCATCAGGTAAAGGATGGCATAATGCAAAATGATAAGAGGCTCAATGCAACAAAATGAAATGGCACAATGCAATATAATAAAAGATGAACATGATGCAATAAAAAAATATGGCAATGGCATTCATCATGATCATGACAAAAACATATAGGAATGAAATATGTGAAATAATTATGATAATGCAACAAACAAAAGAATCACATGGCAACAACTAAAATAATTGGAAGGCATCTGGAGAATCGGTCTCGAGGAGTCACAAAACTCCCACACTAACAGAAGATCTCGTCCCGAGATCTTAGAAATGAGACGGAAGAGGAAGACGATAAGGTAAAACAAGAGCGCAAGAGAGAAGATGAACAAAGTCAAGAGCACTCAGGTAGAAAGAGGAACGACGATTATGATGAGAATCGAAGGCCACTCCGGTTAGAACAAGATAGAAAAGGAACAAGAATAAAAGAATTTAGGCAGCACTTCAGATGAACATGGAAAGAATAGAACATGATCTTGACAAGATAGGACAATGCTTGACGACAGGAACAACATGATGCCTCCGGAAGAATTGAAAAAATGTAATGAAAAGAATGGAGTAGAAGATGACAACTTCTACCACGAATGAAATTGAAAGCATCCTCAGAAGGAAGGATTGAATAGAGTTGTTGAGAAAATCAACAACAAAAGAATTGATTTGCGTTGGCTTATGTAAACATCTCAAAACTTGAGGTTAGTTTCTGCCATTACCAAATGATTGAATAGCTGAGAAGAACGAAGAAATGCAAAACTCCACTTCAAAATAATACGCGATACCAACTTGTCACGCCCAATATGTGATCCTATCCGAGAGGAACTCGAAGGTCCCACCAAGGATTGAGCCGCATATTGAAATGCTTTTGCAAGGTCGATGTCATTACATCGTACCATTACATAATAGTTGGGTATACATACAAAGGGCATACGAATGCAACAAGAATACATCAATACATCATACATGAGGATAACATCCGACTACAGATGAAACACGAACAGAAACTCAAATGACATCCACCCTGCTAGCCCAGGCTGCCGACCAGGAACCTAACCCCTGATCGAAGAAGAAGCAGAAGAACTCAAAAACAAGCAAGCATCGCTCTCACGTCGGATCATCGCATCCTGCACCTGCAACTGTTGTTGTAGTAATCTGAGAGCCACAAGGACTCAGCAATCCCATTACCATGGGTATCAAGACTAGCAAAGCTTAATGGGTATGGAATGGATAAGTGATGAGGTTGCAGAAAGCGACTAAGCAAAGTATGGTGGCTAACTTACGAGTACAGGAATAAGATGAGAAACTATGCAACGGTCGCAAACTAGTAATGATCAAGAAGTGATCCTGAACTACCTAAGTTCAAACATAGCCCAACTGTGTTCTCTTCTCGAACTTCCCTGAAAAGAGTCTGTCACGATTATGCACATGGTTGGTGTATTCTAAATTGAGTTTACTTCAAGTTCACTACAACCAGATATTAACAAATTCACATCTGCCACATAACCATGGGCACGGCTCTCGAATGTTTAAACCCTGCAGGGGTGTCCCAACTTAGCCCATGACAAGCTCATGGTCCCCGGAGACAATCCTCCATCTCGGGACCCTCCGATCAGACTCGGAATCCCTCTGCAAAATATATTTCGACAATGGTAAAACAAGTCCAGCAAGACCTCCCGGCGTGCTAACACCCTGATAGTAGTCGCGCGTATATCGTCTCAGGCCACGACCGGATGAGCGAAGTGTATAGCAACCAAATACCCCAAGTTGACAAGGGGCGGTGCCGCACGGTGCTCTAGTTTGGACCAACACTCATGAGGAGCATTGGCCCGGGGGTTGATTAAGTCCTCAGGGTCCGAAAAGTCCCTATGCAAGTTTTTAGTTGTTATTAGTCAAATGGTAAAACAAATGTTGAGCCTTGCTGGAAGAGTTTTATTCAAAGCAAACTGTCAAGAGGAGCCCATAAACCCTCATCGGGTTAGGGATGCAAAATCAAGGAACATAACACCGGTATGACGAAAACTAAGGCGGCAAAGAATGGAACAAAACACCAGGCAAAAGGTCAAACCTTCCACCCTTTACCAAGTATATAGGTGCATTAATTAAATAAGAGATATTGTGATATCCCATGATATCCATGTCCCAACATGGAACAACTTACAACTAGCAATGCTATAAGAGGGGTTGAGCAAAGCGATAACATATCCAAACAATGGTTTGCTGGGATGGTGGAACAGGTTAGAGGCTATCATGGCAACTTGGAAGGCTTGATAAACAAGTGTTAGGTAGCACGACATAGCGACAGCATCGAGACAACTAGCATAGCAAATATAGTAGTGACAAGGTGATGGTCATATTGCCTGAAATACCGCTAGGAAGAAGAATGAGTCCATGAAGTAGACAAACCAAAAATTGTGTGGAGACAGGGATTCGAACCCTGGTCTCGTGCGTGGGGGAGTATGGCGCTGACCAGTCAGGCTAGGCAAGGATTCTTGCACATATAGGGGCCCGTATCAATTTGACCAAGCCCCATAGTGGACTGGGGCTTCCATTGGTTGCAAAGATAGAGATGATGGCGCCGGTGAGGCAGCGTGCGATGCGAGCGGCGGTAGAGCTGCAGCGGGCGTGCGGGATAGGGAGCCTGTGCAGGTGCAAGAGTGTGGGAAGATAGGAGAGGCCCAGGCACTCGAGCTCGAGCATGGCTCGGCTCGGGGCATGGCGAGGCACGGGGATGCAGGGAGAAAGGTGGGGCTGGGATCCACGCGAGGCTATAGGGAGCATGTGGGTGGCTACTGCGGGCAGGAGGGCAAGCGCAGCGAGCGAACGCAGCTAGGCGGGAACAGGAGCGTCGGGACATGCAGACAAGCTACAGCAGATACATGCGCAACAAAAACTTCAGACCTCACCAGAGCACTGTGAGCGTGGCAAAAACACGGATCGTGCGAGTCCTACAGGGTATCCACATGCCATGGGATAGATGGGAGAGGGAGGTGCGTTACCCAACTCACCCTAGGACACGACAAGGTCGACGAAGACAAGCCCGAGGCGACGCGAGGGAGCACTGAACCTGGCGGGGCTTCGGGTCCGCGAAGTAGATGCAGCAGAGGAAGAAGACGAGGTCAGGGAGGTCAATCCAGAGGTTGTGGCGGTGCGGGCATGGTGGCAGGGGACAAAGAGGTACTTGGTGTTCCTCTCCATGGCTGCCAAGGGGGTCAGAGGGGCGGCGACGAGCTACTCCGAGCTCGTGCTCAAGCTCGGCCGAGCATGGTGGGCAGGGAGACGGCATGGGCGTGGAGACTTCCCTAGGAGGCGGCAAAGGAAGGAGAGGATCTGAATGGATAGAGGAGAGGTCAGGGTAGGGTTTGAACATGTTTTATAGGGGCTAGGGACGAGCTCCGGCTGTCAAATAATCGGGCATGCCGACGTGGGTCCTCCGGATGGCCTGCCATACAGGAGGACGAAGCTCCTGTCGCTTGCAGGCTAGGTGGGCTGCAAGAGGCTGGCGCTAGCTATGGGCTGGCCAGGTAAGGAGGAGGCCCAAGTGGGCTGCTGCTAGAGCAAGGGAAGCCCATGCGCTGAGCTGCTGCTACTCTTTCTTTTTGTTATTCAATTTCTTCAGACAGAAATGCAAGAAAAAACTAGAGACTTTGGCAAAGAAGTAGGATGAGAAAAGGATATATCTGAGTCCCTGGATTTATGAAGTATTTGAATAAATTACTTTGGGAATTTTTAGAGAATGAAATTTGTCGCAAGTTTGAATTAAATTAAAATTGAGGCAATTTTGATTCCAACCAAATCAAGTCTAAAGGAGCTAAAAAATGGCAAAGAGGGTGCAGGCAAGGTGTACTAGCATCAGGAAAAGAGTGAACATTTATGGAGGGGAAAAGGTCACTTGCCAAAATGAAAGAAAGAAGAAAGAAGGAGGAGGTGATGATGAATGATCATACAGGGAGCAACCAACAAACATAATGTCGGGGCAATGCACATGATGCACTTGGAAACAACATGGATGACACAATGCTATAATATGATGCATCAGGTAAAGGATGGCATAATGCAAAATGATAAGAGGCTCAATGCAACAAAATGAAATGGCACAATGCAATATAATAAAAGATGAACATGATGCAATAAAAAAATATGGCAATGGCATTCATCATGATCATGGCAAAAACATATAGGAATGAAATATGTGAAATAATTATGATAATGCAACAAACAAAGGAATCACATGGCAACAACTAAAATAATTGGAAGGCATCTGGAGAATCGGTCTCGAGGAGTCACAACACTCCAACACTAACAGAAGATCTCGTCTCGAGATCTTAGAAATGAGACGGAAGAGGAAGACGATAAGGTAAAACAAGAGCGCAAGAGAGAAGATGAACAAAGTCAAGAGCACTCGGGTAGAAAGAGGAACGACGATTATGATGAGAATCGAAGGCCACTCCGGTTAGAACAAGATAGAAAAGGAACAAGAACAAAAGAATTTAGGCAGCACTCCGGCTGAACATGGAAAGAATAGAGCATGATCTTGGCTAGATATGACAATGCTTGATGAGAGGAACAACACACTGCCTCCGGAAGAATTGAAAAAAATGGAATGAAAAGAATGGAGAAGAAGATGACAACTTCTACCACGAAAGAAATTGAAAGTATCCTTAGAAGGAAGGATTGAACAGAGTTGTTGAGAAAATCAACAACAAAAGAATTGATTTGTGTGGGCTTATGTAAACATCTCAAAACTTGAGGTTAGTTTCTGCCATTACCAAATGATTGAATAGCTGAGAAGAACGAAGAAATGCAAAATTCCACTTCAAAAGAATATGCGATACCAACTTGTCACGCCCAATATGCGATCCTATCCGAGAGGAACTCAAAGGTCCCACTAAGGATTGTGCCGCATATTGAAATGCTTTTGCAAAGGTCGATGTCATTATATCGTACCATTACATAATAGTTGGGGATACATACAAAGGGCATACAAATTCCACAAGAATACATCAATACATCATAAATGAGGACAACATCCGACTACGGATGATACACAAACAGAAACTCAAATGACATCCACCCTGCTAGCCCTGGCTGCCGACCAGGAACCTAACCCCTAATCAAAGAAGAAGCAGAAGAACTCAAAAACAAGCAAGCATCGCTCTCACGTCGGATCATCGCATCATGCACCTGCAACTGTTGTTCTAGTAATCTGTGAGCCATGAGGACTCAGAATCCCATTACCGTGGGAATCAAGACTAGCAAAGCTTAATGGGTATGGAATGGATAAGTGATGAGGTTGCAGCAAGCTACTAAGCAAAGTATGGTGGCTAACTTACGAGTACAGGAATAAGATAAGAAACTACGCAACAGTCGCAAACTAGTAATGATCAAGAAGTGATCCTGAACTACCTATGTTAAAACATAACCCAACTGTGTTCTCTTCTCGAACTTTCTCGAAAAGAGTCAGTCACGGTTACGCACGCTGTTGGTGTATTTTAAATTGAGTTTACTTCAAGTTCACTACAACCGGATATTAACAAATTCCCATCTGCCACATAACCACGGGCATGGCTCTCGAAAGTTTAAACCCTGCATGGGTGTCCCAACTTAGCCCATGACAAGCTCATGATCCATGGAGACAATCCTCCATCTCGGGACCCTCCGATCAGAATCGGAATCCCGATGCACAAGACATTTCGACAATGGTAAAACAAGTCCAGCAAGACCTCCCGGTGTGCTGACACCCTGATAGTAGCCGCGTGTATCTCGTCTCAGGCCACGGCCAGATGAGCGAAGCGTACAGCAACAAAATACCCCAATTTTCCGAGGGGTGGCGCCGCACGGTGCTCTAGTTTGGACCAATACTCATGAGGAGCACTGGCCCGGGGGTTGATTAAGTCCTCAGGGTCCGCAAGTTCCTATGCAAGTTTTTTGTTGTAATTAGGCAAATGGTAAAACCAATATCGGACCTTGCTGGAAGAGTTTTATTCAACGCGAACTATCAAGAGGGGCTCATAAACCCTCATCGTGTTAGGGACGCAAAAAATCAAGGAACATAACACCGATATGACGAAAACTAAGGCCGCAAGAGTGGAACAAAACACCAGGCAAAAGGCCGAGCCTTCCACCCTTTACCAAGTAAATAGATGCATTAATTAAATAAGAGATATTGTGATATCCCATGATATCCATGTCCCAACATGGAACAACCTGCAACTAGCAACGCTATAAGAGGGGCTGAGCAAAGCGGTAACATAGCCAAACAACGGTTTGCTGGGATGGTGGAAAAGGTTAGAGGCTATCATGGCAATTTGGAAGGCTTGATAAACAAGTGGTAGGTAGCGCGACATGGCAACAGCATCGAAACAACTAGCATAGCAAAGATAGTAGTGAGATCCAAGGTGATGGTCATCTTGCCTGAAATCCCGCTAGGAAGAAGAACGAGACCATGAAGTAGATGAACCAACGTAGTCAAACGGATCCT
The DNA here is from genome assembly GCF_018294505.1 of Triticum aestivum. Lineage (NCBI taxonomy): Eukaryota > Viridiplantae > Streptophyta > Magnoliopsida > Poales > Poaceae > Triticum > Triticum aestivum. Next base: position 297,525,024 of record NC_057803.1, on the reverse strand, counting down.
CACCATCACAACGTAACCAGAACTATCGAGAAGGAGCACAACCGGAAAGAATCAAACAACATGGTAAACACACAAGCCTAAACATGAAATGGAAACGAACACATGCTACATGCACGATGAACATGAATGCATATGAAGAATGCAATAGACGGAGCTAAGGGGCTACCGATACGAGGGATAGGATGTCGGGAAGGACAACGGTGGTGACAAGATGGATATGGGAAATCTATTGGCAAATCAAGCATGTCACTTGATAGATTGGAAGATTCTAGTTGATAATGATATAAAGATCACCGGAAATGGATGCACGGTTTGCAAATGATGAGCAAAACAAAATGCAGTGCAAAGCTGTGTAAAACAGCAACATGCCAAATTGGGTTCAACATTTAAATATGCTAAAACACTCAAACATGGAAACAAATGGCATGTCATTGAAGTACATAACACACACTACAAAACATGGTCACTAAACTATTTCTAAAACTTACTAGATCATCACCAAAATAGGATGGCAAACTGACAAATGATAACAGTTTACCAGACTTGGTGAAAACAGAGAACATGGCAGGAAACAAATTCAGGATGCAATGTTTAGGGCTAGTAAACTATATGAAAAAGGTCCTATTCATGGCATCAAAGAGCATGGAAAGCATGTACTAAACACCCATAACAAAACATCATTACTGATCATGATCATTGGAGCAACAGATTTGATGATAGCTTCAAGTTAACATGGCAAGATGATATAAGCAGTTTCAGACTTAGTGAAATAACAAAGGCATGGCAAAAACATATTTGAGTAGGCATGTTTGCAAGTTTGTTTCAATCAGTACAAGACAGATCATGGCATGCAATCAACTCTAGCAGCAAGTAGACATGTTAATGAACCTATTGATGTGCAAAACTACCACATAGCATGTTCGAATTTAAATACACAAAATGACAAAAAGGCATATGCTGCATATATGACATGTTTATAAAATTTCTCAAAATATGAAATGGATACCACATATGGATTGGTGGGATTTTTCTACCCCAAAAACATATATATAATATGTATGGGTTACTATAGAAAAATATCCACAAATGCATTAAGTTAAAACCTACCTAAAATGGAATCTAATGGACATGGCAATTTCCATAAATGAATTGTCCAGAATTGGACTTGCCCGAAAAGGGAAATGGGCACTTTCCAGATTTGGAAAAGCATCGTGGCCTTAAAAAATAAAGGAAAGGACGGTTGTGTGCATGTGTGTATGACCAATGGGTCCTTGGTGACATAGGCACGTAGAAAATGTAATAAAAAGCCGAACCAAAAATTGTGTGGAGACAGGGATTCAAACCCTGGTCTCGTGCGTGGGGGAGTATGGTGCTGACCAGTTGAGCTAGGCAAGGATTCTTGCACATATAGGGGCCGTATCAATTTGACCAAGCCACATAGCGGACTCAGGCTTCCACTGGTTGCAAAGACGGAGACGATGGCGCCGGTGAGGCAGCGTGCGACACGGCCGGTGGTACAGCTGCAGCGGGCATGCTGGATAGGGAGCCTGTGCAGATGCAAGAGAGAGGGAAGCTAGGAGAGGCCGATGCGATCAAGCTCGAGCATGGCTCGGCTCGGGGCATGGCGAGGCACGGGGATGCAAGGAGCAAGGCGGGGCTGGGATCCGTGCGAGGCTCCAAGGAGCGCATTGGTGGCTACTGCGGGCGGGTGGGAAAGCGGAGTAAGGAGAAAGCAGCTAGGCGAGAACAGGAGCACGGGGACATGCAGACGAGCTACAGCAGATACATGCGCAACAAAAACTTCAGACCTTGCCGGAGCACTGCGAGCGCGGCAAAAAACATGGATCGGGCGAGTCCTACAGGGTGTCTACATGCCATGGGATGGATGGGAGAGGTAGGTGCATTACCCAACTCACCCTGGGACACGACAAGGTCGACGGAGACGAGCACGAGGCGAAGCGAGGGAGCTCTGAACCTGGCAGGCCTTCGGGTCCGCAAAGTAGATGCAACAGAGGAAGAAGACGATGTCGAGAAGGTCGATCCAGAGACCGTGGCGGTGCGGGCGTGGTGGCAGGGGAGAAAGGCGCGGTGACGAGCTACTCCGAGCTCGAGCTCAAGCTCGGCCGGAGCATGGTGGGTAGGGCGACGGCGTGGGTGTGGAGACTTCCCTAGGCGGGGGAAGGAAGGAGAGGATCTGAATTGGTAGAGGAGAGGCCGGGGTAGGGTTTGGACATGTTTTATAGGGGCTAGAGACGAGCTCCGGTCGTCAAATCATCGGGCATGCCGACGTGGCTCCTCTGGATGGCCTGCCGTACAGGAGGACGAAGCTCCTGTCGCTTCCGGGCTAGGTGGGCTACGGGAGGCTGGTGCTGGTTATGGGCTGGCCAGGTAAGGAGGAGGCCCAAGTGGGTTGCTGCTAGATCAAGGGAAGCCCATGCGCTGAGCTGTTGCTACTCTTTCTTTTTCTTATTCGATTTCTTCAGACAGAAATGCAAGAAAAAGCTAGAGACTTTGGCAAAGAAGTAGAATGAGATAAGGATATATCAGAGTCCCTGGATTTATGAAGTATTTGAATAAATTGCTCTCGACATTTTTAGAGAATGAAAATTGTCGCAAGTTTGAATTAAATTCAAACTTGAGGCAATTTTGATTCCAACCAAATCAAGTCCAAAGGAGCTGAAAAATGGCGGAGATGGTGTAGCCATGGTGTACTAGCATCAAGAAAAGAGTGAACATTTATGGAGGGGAAAAGGTCACTTGCCAAAATGAAAGAAAGAAGAAAGAAGGAGGAGGTGATGATGCATGATAATACATGGAGCAACCAACAAACATAATGTTGGGGCAATGCACATGATGGACTTGGAAACAACATGGATGACACAATGCTATAATATGATGCATCCGGCAAAGGATAGCATAATGCAAAATGATAAGAGGCTCAATGCAACAAAATGAAATGGCACAATGCAAAATAATAAAAGATAAACATGATGCAATAAACAAAATATGGCAATGGCATTCATCATGATCATGGCAACAACATAGTGCAATGACATATGCGAAATAATTATGATAATGCAACAAACAAAAGAATCACATGGCAACAACTAAAAAAATTGGAAGGCATCTGGAGCATCGGTATCGGGGCGTGATGTCTACTACACAACCTTCTTCTTGTAGACGTTTAGCAAAGAGTCTCTTGTGTCCCCAACACACCCAATACAATGGTAAATTGTATAGGTGCACTAGTTCGGCAAAGAGATGGTAATGCAAGTGCAATATGGATGGTAGATATAAGTTTTTGTAATTCAAAAATATAAAAACAGCAAGGTAACTAATGATAAAAGTGAGCAAAAACGACATTGCAATGTGTTGAAACAAGGCCTAGGTTTCGTACTTTCACTAGTGCAAGTTCTCTCAACAATAATAACATAATTAGATCATATAACAATCCCTTAACATGCAATAAAGAGTCACTGCAAAGTCACTAAGAGCGGAGAACAAACGAAGAGATTATTGTAGGGTATGAAACCACCTCAAAGTTATCCTTTCTGATCGATCTATTCAAGAGTCCGTAGTAAAATAGCACGGAGCTATTCTTTCTGTTCGATCTATCCTAGAGTTCGTACTAGAATAACACCTTAAGACACAAATCAACCAAAACCCTAATGTCACCTAGATACTCCAATGTCACCTCAAGTATCTATGGGTATGATTATACGATATGCATCACACAATCTCAGATTCATCAATTCAACCAACACAAAGAACTTCAAAGAGTGCCCCAAAGTTTCTACCGGAGAGCCAAGACAAAAACGTGTGTCAACCCCTATGCATAAGTTCACAAGGTCATGGAACTTGCAAGTTGGTCACCAAAACATACATCAAGTGGATCACGTGAATATCCCATTGTCACCATAGATAAGCACATGCAAGACATACATCAAGTGTTATTAAATCCTTAAAGACTCAATCGATAAGATAACTTCAAAGGGAAAACTCAATCCATTACAAGAGAGTAGAGGGGGAGAAACATCATAAGATCCAACTATAATAGCAAAGCTTGTGATACATCAAGATCGTGCCAAATCAAGAACACGAGAGAGAGAGAGAGAGAGAGAGAGAGAGATCAAACACATAGCTACTAGTACATACCCTCAGCCCCGAGGGTGAACTAATCCCTTCTCGTCATGGAGAGCGCCGGGGTGATGAAGATGGCCACCCGTGAGGGATCCCCCCTCCAGCAGGGTGCCGGAATAGGGCCCCGATTGGTTTTTGGTGGCTACAGAGGCTTGCGGCGGCGGAACTCCCGATCTAGGTTATTTTCTGGAGGTTTCTGTATTTATAGGAATTTTTGGTGTCGGGAACAAGTCAGGGGGGTCCCCGAGTCGTCCACGACATAGGGCGGCGCGCCCAGGGGGTAGGGCGCGCCCCCCACCCTCGTGGACGGCTCGGGGCTCTTCTGGCCCAACTCTTTTACTCCGAGGGCTTCTTTTGGTCCATAAAAATCATCAAAAATTGGCACGTCAATTGGACTCTGTTTAGTATTCCTTTTCTGTAGAACTCAAAAACAAGGAAAAAACATAACTGGCACTGGGCTCTAGGTTAATAGGTTAGTCCCAAAAATCATATAAAATAGCATATAAATGCATATAAAACATCCTAGATGGATAATATAATAGCATGGAACAATCAAAAATTATAGATACGTTGGAGACGTATCAGGGCATCACACGGACGGACCAGGGTTGAAGTGGAGTCCGAGCTCCTTCATGTTCTTGGCAGCTGACTCCTCTGCGAACTGAAAGTTGCGCTTGAAGTGATTGTCGTCATGACACCATAGAAGAGATGATGGGTCAGCATTTTCTGGCTAAGGTCCTCTGACCATGCATGGATAGAAGCCTTGGGCAATAGCTTCAGGCTTCGACTTGGGTTGCAGATTCATGTAAAGAATATCGCCCCATGGGCGCTTGATAGCATTCTTCTCAGCATATTCAGGAGTGACGAAGTTGTACTTGAACCACTGTTCATCCCAATATCTTCGGATCCGTTGTATTCTGGTCTTGCGCTGATTGTAGCACTCCTCTGGATCAGACTTGTATAGTTCAAACAGATCGGGAGGGAGATCCGGAGCAGTATTTCCATGACGCTGCCTGCCACCCTTCCTTGCAGATTTCTTAGTGGCCATAATATTCAGATAGAGAGGCTTCAAGATAGTGAGAAGCTTCCATCTACTTGTCAAACAAGAACTGGCTTCAGAAGAGTCAATGTGATGCTGTAAGAATTCTGCAAATGAACGTAGACTATGAGAACCAAGGGATTCTCCCACGGACATGTACCTGTGACAGCATTAGAGATGCGAGCGAAGGGGAAGAGGTCATCTGCATTCTCAGAGGATTTTTGAAGATAAATCAGTTTGAAGACATTGACCTCACAGCACGAAGACATTCACTTATTTGAAGTGAGTTGGTACCACATTTGTACGAATCCATGAATAAGTACAAGTGAGGAATCTAACTAGTTATGAAGCATGAGTGACTAATCTTTGCAAGATATGAGATTCAGAAAGAGAAAGATCCAGATTTGGAAGTGTAGAAACCCCATTTGGTTGAAGTGGATGGATTTGAAAGATCGAAAAGGCTGTAAAAAGTGAGATATATTTACCACAGACGAGCTGCTAGATGAGGCAGAATGTGACAGCCTGGTTTTTGCCCTCTTTCATTTGCCTGATTTTCTTTTGAAATGATTTTGGAAGTTGGAGTTTTTTGAATCTTTTCATGGGGACTTAAACACTTGGGTACCCTTGGCTTTCATCCAAGTGCCTCATCTCCCTCTCTTATCATCATTTCCTCTCTGGTTCACCTCATAATAATATTTGGAATATTTTTCTTTAATGAAAAATATTCATTTCCTTCCCTTAAACCCTAGCTAGATCAATGTCCTCCAAAGCAACCCCAATTTTTCTTGCCCACAAAAATCTGAGAAAATTCACAAATATTGTTTGAGCCCTAGGGCACCTTCCTGAGCAAAAATATTGCACCACTTTTTGGAATATTTTTGCCACAGAAAATATTTGCTGTTCTGGGCAGAAATGGTGGTTTCTACAACAACTACCATTTTACTTGCTCCAATGAGGCTGATTTTTCTTGTGCATCATCACCTTAGTAGATGATTGCTAGCCTACAAAACCCAGCCTCAAACTCCCAGCCGTTTGACCTTAGTAAACTCTCAAAGTTACTGATCAGAAACTTACTTGGCTTGTAAAATCTTTTCTACTACATCTGGATCCAAACCAAAGTGTGGTAAACTTCAAAACTACCACGAACAATAAGCCATACATGAACTTTGGATGTAGGCCGGCGTGAGGGCAAAGTTCACACGGTGACCACGCGTGTACACGATGCCAGCCTGCGTGTCGACGAGCTCTGGGTGCCGCCGAGCGCTCTATTTCGCGCGTGCTCGCTTCCCCAACTGCCAAAGCATGCCAAACCGTGCCACCATCTTTGTCCAAACCCCCTTAACTCTCCCTGGCACTCGCCGACGCCGGAGCTCGCCGCAACGAGCACGGGCACGGTCCGGCCAACGTAATAGTGCGGTGCGCACTGTGCTCGTCGCGTTCTCCTCGATCCTGTGCTCGTCTCCATTCGCCCACAGTCCCCACGTGAGCTGCATCGCCTTCTACCCCTCTCACTGACGCCGCTCGTCGCCGGGAGCCGTGTCCAGCTGTCGACGGCGGAGCCCGATTCCCCCCTCGCCGCTCGCCTATAAATGGAGCCACCCCCAGCCTCCTCGAGCACCATCCTCCACTCCCACACACCCCACAACTCTGTAGGAAACCGTAGCTTGGCCAGGCAGGCCACGGGCCACCGTCCCCGAGCTCGAGCTCCCCAACGATCCTCTCAGGTCGCCACGGTAGCTCCAGCCCCTCCTAGGCCCGAGCAATCCTTCCAGGGCCTCCGACACTCTCCGGTGGTGTTGTTCCACCTGGTTGAAGCCCCTGGAGTCGCCGATGTTTACCGTTGTCTTCATCTCCGGCGACCTCCGTTCTCTGCCTCCGATTGCGAGGTCAATTCTGACGCCGTCCGACCACCCCTAGCTATGCTACGGGTACGGGCAAGTGCGCCTCCATCCCCTCTCTCGATCCCTCCCTCTCGTTTTGGCCGAGGAGCCCTCGTCGCCGGCGTGAGCTCCGGCGAAGCCGTGACCTCCTCTGTTTCCTTCTCCCTCTTCCACCACCTGACTAGCGGGGCACGCTAGTCAGCCACTCAGTATGCACACGAAGCAGTACGAGTGGTGGCGCCCCGAGGCTTTACGTCTTCGACGTCACCCCCCCCCCTGTTTGTTTTATTTAAATTCAAATTCCAGAGAGATTCAAACATCTATAACTCTTCAACCATAAGTCCAAATGAATTGATTCTTTTTGCATTGTGTTCTTAGCAAAGAAATCAAGCAGCTGACCAAACATGGGATTTTTCCCTACTGTCTAGATTTTCTGGTAAATTTCAAAAGGGTTCTTGATATTTTCTTTTTGTGTTCAAATTTATTTTCAGAGAGTGAAGCTTGTCTTGAGGAACACCAGAGGGCTTGTGAGCCTCATCTGCACTAAGGCAAGCCACAGAAACATTTTCATGATGCCACTTCAATATTTGTGATATTTTTCTACTTGAATGAATGATTTAATCCATGCATTTAAATCATTATCATTAGGTTATTTATATTTTGTTAGTGTTTGCTTAAGTTTACATGATTATGTTATCAGAAAGTTTGTAGCTCCCAAGTGGTTATAGAAACTAGAATTAATCTTTGCTACGATAGAAATAATATGGTTATGGATATAAGTAATTTATTAGAACTATTTTCTTGCATGAGAAAAATGATAAAATTTGTTAGAAAAGATTATGTTTAATGTGAGTTTAATCCTAACCAGAGAAGTATGAGGTGTTGTTGATGTTTATGCTTAGTGTGGCTTTAGTTGACTCAGTCATTTCCATTAATATGTGGTGCCTATATTAGTGGTTGCATTTCATGGCATACTATGACACCGGATATTTTCAACCTGATAATAATACAACTTGAATTTATCGTTGACCGAGTCATGGTGCCACTGAATCGAGTTTTTCCCAGTGCAACCACATTTGCCTGTATGGGAAGGCCTTTATTCGATCCATTGTCATGCCTCTGGTCGGTGCCTCCAACTAGGTAAGGTTATGGGCGTGCGGTACCTTGGCCCGGTAAGCAGACATAACCTTGTGAGCCCGTTGCTGAGATTTTGGTACCGGTCCCCGTAAGGGACGTTGTCCACGACGGTGGTCGTTGTGTCTTTGGTAGACACGGGGCCACCCAGGACTAGCCCAGTTGGGGAGTGGGTCGGAGTGGCCGAGAGAGTGTCATGGCAATGGAGGGGTTTCGTCGGAATGCCGTTGGTCCACCCGAATGGGAGTACGAGGCCATGGGTTCGGTGGTGTGGGTACAGTGCGCTACCTCTACAGAGTGTATTAATCTATCGATAGCCGAGTCCACGGTTACGGACACCTCGAAAGTAGGTCACACCATGGGTCAACATTTAATTAATCTTGCACACTAAGTCATGAACTTTGCACTGTTGAGGATGGCGGGAAAGTCATCCTGTCGATTGAGACCAAGTGTTGGTCGTGGTTGTGATTGCCGAAAGGATCACTGTTTGAGACCAAATATTGGTCATGGCTGTGGTCACCAGAATGATCACGAAGTATCCATAGTGAAGATCATGTGGTTGGTACATTTGTGATCCAGAGGCGATCACTGTGGTAAGCTAGTCCGAGGGACTGTGCTCATAAGAGCGCGATCACAGCATGTTGGTTACATTATTGCATTACTAATAATTGGTTAATTATCATGAAATTGTTTGTCATTATGTTTATGCTTGTTGTGAGCTTGCAAGTGCATTCAATGTACTGACCTGGCGTGTCATGCCAGAGTTCAGGAAAGTCCCGTGGAAAGGAGTGCTGCTTGAGTCTAGATCGTGTCCACATCGGTGTCCTTGTGCTATGGAGTTCCGCTATGATGTTATTCCGCTGTCGCGTAGTTGTTATGATCGAGGCCCTTTTATGTTCACTAAATAATGTACATATTGTTCGGCTACACCGGGTGTGCATCTTGGCCTTGCTACCTGTTGTAATGTAAACTATGAGCCGCTAGTATCAATAAAGCGGTTGTTTTCTGTACCAAGAAGTTGTGTGTTGCCAGAAGACATGGTCTTTGGGCTGGCAATGCAAGGTAAACCGGTCGCTCTGAGCCGGGGTGCCACAACACTTGGTATCAGAGCCGCACTGACTGTAGGCCACACTAGACTACGACGTGTGGACTGGATGGTAGATATGAGTTTCCGTGGAGTGCCGGTAGCATTGGTAGCTGGTTGTTGCATTGCATATACTTGTCTTATTTTTATGCTAACCTACTAATGGTTGTGAGTGTAGATGGCTCCGGTGTTGTATCCATGCCAGTTGCAGTTGATGCCGTACACGTCGCCACATCTTCTTCGTAACATGTGGCGTCGGCTGTACCCCCTCAGTGACGACCCAGTTTATTGTGTGTACCGGGAGCGTCTAGCTGACTCAGTGTATGAGTATCACACAGTAGTTACTCTGCGCACCAGTTCTGATTCCAGCACTTACACTCGTACCTCTCGGAGCGGTTATGCTTCTACCGCTTCTCAGGCTGTCCAGTTTGCTGCATTTGAGGTCCTTGTCGAGCTTCGTTACAACAAGGTCCGGATGCAGAACCACCCAGGTTTCTACTACTATCCTTCTCTGCACGACAATGGTCGTGTCCGTTTCTCTACCATTGATCTGGAGTCTGATAGTGTTGCTAGTCATCTTGCTCGTTACATCACTGCTAGCTATCTTATGATCCATGAGCTGGCTCGAGAGCTGACTCGTGCTCGTACTGCTTTAGCCGCTGCTTTAGTCACTACTAGATCTGCCACTACTTCATCCTCTCTAGGATTTACTCTGTATATTCCAGCCAGTTCTAGTTCCCCTGTTTCACCAGTCACTCCCTCGAGTAGCTCAGGCGCCTCGACGGTAAACCCTCTCGGTGCCCCTGCTAGGTGGGCTACACTTCTCACTACTCCTGTAGCCCCGATGATTCACCCTGCACCTTCCCCGGAGGGAGATCCCTCTAGGCAGCATCGTTGTGTTACCTTTAACCCTGAGGTCTCAGTTAACCTCGTCAGTTCCGGATCCGAGTCTGCTTCAGGAGAGGACCCCGCAGCACGAGTAGAGCGGTAGAGCCCCTGAGTATCCGCAGTCCTCGAGATGATGTCCGAATGTAGTAGTGCGAGTCATGATGTTTCGTTTTCTGTATGAGAGTAGTTGAACCTGGCATGATGGTTATCTTTCATGTATGAGTCTATGTATAATTATGTTGGAACTCTATTTTATTCGCCGTGTTTTCTTCATCATTTTTGTTTTTCTCGGGCTTTGTTGGTGGCTTTCCCCAATTTATTTTCAATGTTTCTCATCTCGGTTGTGTTGCCTTGGGAAAAATCATAATAGGATGCCGCGGGGAGGCAGAAGTAGCAACGTTCGTGAGGGTACCCCTGTTCATCATTCCGCACGACAGGCAGGACACTCCCCCGAGTCGTACGTTCCAGCACCGCCTCCACCGCCAAATCCGCCCTCCACCGAGCAAATTCTGTGGATGTTTGAGGAAAGGCAGAATAATGATCTGATTGAAATATTAAGAAGTGTGCAAGATATGGTTGGTCAGAGTGGAAATGAAAATGGTCACCACTCAAAGCTGTCTGATTTTTAGAGGACCAAGCCTCCCAGTTTCAGTCAGGTCCTTGATCCCTTGGATGCAGACAATTGGTTACGAACCATTGAAAGAAAGCTGGAGATTGCTTGTACGGAATAAGATGACAAAGTTCCGTTCGCAACTCATTATCTTGAAGGCGCTCCTGCCATATGGTGGGAAAATGCAAAAGCCATGTGGCCCGCTGATGAAGAAATTACTTGGACAAAATTCAAAGATCAGTTCCGGAAATATCATATCCCTACTAGAATTATGAGGACTAAGCAGCGCGAATTTCTCTAGCTCCTCCAAGGAAATCGGTCTGTGGGTGAATATCTGCAAAAATTCAATCATCTGGCCCGTTACTCCCTTCATGACGTAGCCACCTGATACGTCTCCAACGTATCTATAATTTTTGATTGCTCCATGCTACTTTATCTACTGTTTTGGACTATATTGCAATTTATTTTCCACTTTTATATTATTTTTGGGACTAACCTATTAACCGGAGGCCCAGCCCAGAATTGCTGTTTTTTGCCTATTTCAGTATTTCGAGGAAACAGAATATCAAACGGAGTCCAAACGGAATGAAACCTTCGGGAACGTGATCTTCTCACCGAACATGATCCAGGAGACTTGGACCCTACTCCAAGAAGTTTCCGGGGAGGTCATGAGGGTGGAGGGCGCCCCCCCCCCCTGGGCACGCCCCCTGCCTCGTGGGCCCCTCGGAGCTACACCGACATGCTCCTTCCTCCTATATATACCTACATACCCCCATTAGACCAAGGGGAGCCAAAAACCTAATTCCACCGCCGCAACTTCCTGTATCCACGAGATCCCATCTTGGGGCCTGTTCCGGAGCTCCGCCGGAGAGGGCATCCATCACGGAGGGCTTCTACATCAACACCATAGCCCTTCCGATGAAGTGTGAGTAGTTTACTTCAGACCTTCGGGTCCATAGCTAGTAGCTAGATGGCTTCTTCTCTCTTTTTGGATCTCAATACAATGTTCTCCCCCTCTCTCGTGGAGATCTATTCGATGTAATCTTCTTTTTGCGGTGTGTTTGTTGAGACCGATGAATTGTGGGTTTATGATCCAACTTATCTATGAATAATATTTGAATCTTCTCTGAATTCTTTTATGTATGATTGAGTTATCTTTGCAAGTCTCTTCGAATTATCCGTTTGGTTTGGCCAACTAGATTGGTAGTTCTTGCAATGGGAGAAGTGCTTAGCTTTGGGTTCAATCTTGCAGTGTCCTTACTCAGTGACAGAAAGAGTTGCAAGGCACGTATTGTATTGTTGCCATCGAGGATAACAAGATGGGGTATTTATCATATTGCATGAATTTATTCCTCTACATCATGTCATCTTGCTTAAGGCGTTACTCTGTTTTTAACTTAATACTCTAGATGCATGCTGGATAGTGGTCGATGAGTGGAGTAATAGTAGTAGATGCAGGCAGGAGTCAGTCTACTTGTCACGGACGTGATGCCTATATACATGATCATACCAAGATAACCTCATAACTATGCTAAATTCTATCAATTGCTCAACAGTAATTTGTTCACCCACCGTAGAATATCTATGCTCTTGAGAGAAGCCACTAGTGAAACCTATGGCCCCCGGGTCTATTCTCATCATAACAATCTCCATTACTTTATTTTACTTGTTTTGCTTTTACTTTTCACTTTGCATCTTTATACCAAAAATATTATCTCTATCAGATCTCACTCTCGTAAGTGACCGTGAAGGGATTGACAACCCCTAAGCGTTGGTTGCGAGTTGCTACCGTTTTGTGCAGGTACGAGGGACTTGCGCGTGACCTCCTACAGGATTGATACCTTGGTTCTCAAAAACTGAGGGAAATACTTACGCTGTTGTGCTGCATCACCCCCTCCTCTTCGGGGAAAACCAACGCTAGCTCGAGATGTAGCAAGAAGGATTTCTGGCGCCGTTGCCGGGGAGGCCTACGCCAAGTCAAGTCAAGATTTACTCTCCCGTCAATGAGCCATTTCTGGCGCCGTTGCCGGGGAAGCCTACGCAAAAGTCAACATACCAAGTACCCATCACAATCTCTATCTCTCGCATTACATTATTTGCCATTTGCCTCTCATTTTCCTCTCCCCCACTTCACCCTTGCCATTTTATTCGCCCTCTCTTTCCCTTTGCCTTTTGTTTGCTCATGTGTTAGTTTGCTTGCTTGTCGTGATGGCCCAAGATGCTACCAAATTGTGTGACTTCACCAATACCAATAACAATGATTTACTTAGCACTCCGATTGCTCCTCTTGCCAATACTGAATCTTGTGAAATCAATACTGCTTTGTTGAATCTTGTTATGAAAGATCAATTCACCGGCCTTCCTAGTGAAGATGCCGCTACTCATCTAAATGGCTTTGTTGATTTATGTGATATGCAAAAGAAAAAGGATGTCGATAATGATGTCGTTAAATTGAAGCTATTTCCTTTTTCGCTTAGAGATCGTGCTAAAGCGTGGTTTTCATCTTTGCCTAAAAATAGTATTGATTCTTGGAACAAGTGCAAAGATGCTTTTATCTCTAAGTATTTTCCTCCCGCTAAGATTATCTCTCTTAGGAACGATATTATGAATTTTAAGCAACTTGATCATGAACATGTTGCACAAGCTTGGGAGAGAATGAAATTAATGCTACGTAATTGTCCTACTCATGGTTTGAACTTATGGATGATTATACAAAAATTTTATGCTGGATTGAATTTTGCTTCTAGAAATCTTTTAGATTCGGCCGCGGGAGGCACTTTTATGGAAATCACTTTAGGAGATGCTACTAAACTCCTAGATAATATTATGGTCAATTATTCTCAATGGCATACTGAAAGATCTACTAATAAAAAAGTGCATGCTATAGAAGAAATCAATGTTTTGAGTGAAAAGATGGATGAACTTAGGAATTTATTTGTTAAGAGTGTTTCTTCTGATCCCAATAATATGCCTTTATCTACTTTGCTTGAGAATAATAATGAATCTATGGATGTGAATTTTGTTGGTAGGAATAGTTTTGGTAACAACGCGTATAGAGGGAATTTTAATTCTAGGCCTTATCCTAGTAATCCTTCTAATAATTATGGAAATTCCTACAACAACTCTTATGGAAATTTTAATAAGATGCCCTCTGAATTTGAGAGTAGTGTTAAAGAGTTTATGAATTCGCAAAAGAATTTCAATGCTTTGCTTGAAGAGAAATTGCTTAAAGTTGATGATTTGGCTAGGAACGTTGATAGAATTTCTCTTGAGGTTGATTCTTTAAAGCTTAGATCTATTCCTCCTAAGCATGATATCAATGAGTCTCTCAAAGCCATGAGAATTTCCATTGATGAGTGCAAAGAAAGAACCGCTAGGATGCGTGCTTACAAAGATGCCTTTATTAAAGCGTGTTCTTCTAAATCCTATGAAAATCAAGATGAAGATCTGAAAGTTATTGATGTGTCCCCTATTAAATCTTTGTTTTGCAATATGAATCTTGATGAATCTGATTATGATCTTCCCTTACCTAGAAGGCGTTCTAAGAATTCTGAGTTTTAGATCCTGATGATGAAATTGATAAAAAAGGGATTGAAAGAAATAAAAATCTAGATATTGCTAAACCCACTATTTTGGATCTCAAGGAATTTAACTATGAAAATTGCTCTTTAATTGATTGTATTTCCTTGTTGCAATCCGTGTTAAATTCTCCTCATGCTTATAGTCGAAATAAGGCCTTTACCGAACACATTGTTGACGCCTTAATGCAATCTTATGAAGAAAAGCTTGAGTTGAAAGTTTCTATCCCTAGAAAACTCCATGATGAGTGGGAACCTACAATTAAGATTAAAATTAAAAATTATGAGTTTTATGCTTTGTGTGATTTGGGTGCTAGTGTCTCTACTATCCCCAAAGCTTTGTGTGATTTGCTAGATTTCCGTGACTTTGATGATTGCTCTCTAAACTTGCATCTTGCGGATTCCACTATTAAAAAGCCTATGGGAAGAATTAATGATGTTCTTATTGTTGCAAATAGGAATTATGTGCCCGTAGATTTTATCGTTCTTGATATAGATTGCAATCCTTCATGTCCTATTATTCTTGGTAGACCTTTCCTTAGAACGATTGGTGCAATTATTGATATGAAGGAAGGGAATATTAAATTCCAATTTCCCTTAAAGAAGGGCATGGAACACTTTCCTAGAAAGAAAATAAAATTAACATATGAATCTATCATGAGAGCCACTTATGGATTGCCTACCAAAGATGGCAATACCTAGATCTATCCTTGCTTTTATGCCTAGCTAGGGGCGTTAAACGATAGCGCTTGTTGGGAGGCAACCCAATTTTATTTTGTGTTTTTTGTTTTTGGTTCTTTTTAGGAATAAATAATCCATCTAGATTCTGTTTAGATGTGGTTTTATCTTTTAATTAGTGTTTGAGTTAAACCTATTAGATCTTCTTGGAAGATAGTTATTTGATCTTGCTGTAATTTCCAGAATCTTTGCGCTCAGTGCCCGAATTGTCAAAAATCACCAGAACGTGATAAAATAGTGATTCCAATTGCTTCTGATCAATAAACAAATTGCCCAGGTCGTCTAATTTTGGTAGAATTTTTTGGGTTCCATAAGTTTGCGTTAGTAACAGATTACTACAGACTGTTCTGTTTTTTGACAGATTCTGTTTTGCGTGTGTTGTTTGCTTATTTTGATGAATCTATGGCTAGTAAAATAGTTTATAAACCATAGAGAAGTTGGAATACAGTAGGTTTAACACCAATACAAATAAAGAACAAGTTCACTACAGTACCTTAAAGTAGTCTTTTGTTTTCTTTCTCTAACGGAGCTCACGAGATTTCTATTGAGTTTTGTGTTGTGAAGTTTTCAAGTTTTGGGTGAATTCTTTTGATGGATTATGGAACAAGGAGTGGCAAGAGCCTAAGCTTGGGGATGCCCATGGCACCCCCAAGATAATCCAAGGACACCAAAAAGTCAAAGCTTGGGGATGCCCCGGAAGGCATCCCCTCTTTCGTCCACTTCCATCGGTAATTTACTTGGAGCTATATTTTTATTCACCACATGATATGTGTTTTGCTTGGAGCGTCTTGTATTATTTGTGTCTTTGCTTGTTAGTCTACCACAATCATCCTTGCTGTACACACCTTTTGAGAGAGCCATGTATGAATTGAAATTTGTTAGAATACTCTATGTGCTTCACTTATATCTTTTTGAGCGTGATAATTTTTGCTCTAGTGCTTCACTTAGATCTTTTAGAGCACGGTGGTGGTTTGTTTTAAAGAAACTTGATCTCTCATGCTTCACTTAGATTATTTTGAGAGTCGTTAATAGCATGGTAATTTGCTTAATGTTAATATACTTGGTATTCAAGATATGTGAAACTTTCTTTTTAGTGGGTTGAATACTAAGATAAGTTTGATGCTTGATAATTGTTTTGAGATATGGAGGTGATAATATCATAGTCGTGCTAGTTGAGTAGTTGTGAATTTGAGAAATACTTGTGTTGAAGTTAGCAAGTCCCGTAGCATGCACGTATGGTTAAAGTTGTGTAACAAATTTGAAGCATGAAGTGTACCTGGCTTGTGCATCCTTATGAGTGGCGGTCGGGGACGAGCGATGGTCTTTTCCTACCAATCTATCCCCCTAGGAGCATCCGCGTAGTACTTGATTTTGATGACTTCTAAATTTTTGCAATAAGTATATGAGTTCTTTTGACTAATGTTGAGTCCATGGATTATACGCACTTTTACCTTTCCGCCATTTGCTAGCCTCTTCGGTACCGTGCATTGCCCTTTCTCACATTGAGAGTTGGTGCAAACTTCGCTGGTGCATCCAAACCCCGTGATATGATACGCTCTTTCACACATAAACCTCTCTATATCTTCCTCAAAACAGCCACCATACCTACCTATCATGGCATTTCCATAGCCATTCCGAGATATATTGCCATGCAACTTCCATCATCATCATCATCATGACATGCTTTACTTTTGTCATATTGCCATTGCATGATCTTGTAGTTGACATCGTATTTGTGGCAAAGCCACCATGCATTATTTTTCATACATGTCACTCTTGATTCATTGCACCATCCCGGTACACCGCCGGAGGCATTCATATAGAGTCATATCTTGTTCTAGTATCGAGTTGTAATCATTATGTTGTAATCAATAGAAGTGTGATGATCATCATTATTAGAGCATTGCCCAATCAAAAAAAAGAGAAAGGCCAAAAAGAAAAAAAGAAAGGCCCAAAAAAGAAGGAGAAAATAAAAAGGGCAATGCTACTATCTCTTTTTCCGCACTTGTGCTTCAAAGTAGCACCTTGTTCTTCATGTAGTGAGTCTCATATATTGTGCTTCAAAGTAGCACCATGATTTTCATATAGTGAGTCTCATAAGTTGTCTTGTTCATACTAGTGGGAATTTTTCATTATAGAACTTGGCTTGTATATTCCAACGATGGGCTTCCTCAAAATGCCCTAGGTCTTCATGAGCAAGCAAGTTGGATGCACACCCACTAGTTTTCTTTTGTTGAGCATTCTTAGCTCTAGTGCATCCGTTGCATGGCAATCCCTACTCCTTGCATTAACATCAATTGATGGGCATCTCCATAGCTCATTGATTAGCCTCGTTGATGTGAGACTTTCTCCTTTTTTGTCTTTTCCACACAATCCCCATCATCATATTCTATACCACCCATAGGGCTATGTCCATGGCTCGCGCTCATGTATTGCGTGAAGGTTGAAAAAGTTTGAGATTATTTGAGTATGAAACAATTGCTTGGCTTGTAATCGGGGGTATAGAAGTTGGGAACATCTTTGTGTGACGAAAATGAAGCATAGCCTAACTATATGATTTTGTAGGGATGAACTTCCTTTGGCCATGTTACTTTGAGATGACATAATTGTTTGATTAGTATGCTTGAAGTATTATCATTTTTTATGTCAATATGAACTTTTGTCTTGAACCTTTCGGATCTGAATATTCATACCATGATTAAGAAGATTTACATTGAAATTATGCCAAAGTATCACTCCGCATCAAAAATTCTCTTTTTATCATTTACCTACTCGAGGATGAGCAGGAATTAAGCTTGGGGATGCCTGATACGTCTCCAACGTATCTATAATTTTTGATTGCTCCATGCTACTTTATCTACTGTTTTGGACTATATTGGGCTTTATTTTCCACTTTTATATTATTTTTGGGACAAACCTATTAACCGGAGGCCCAGCCCAGAATTGATGTTTTTTGCCTATTTCAGTATTTCGTGGAAACAGAATATCAAACGGAGTCCAAACGGAATGAAACCTTCGGGAACGTGATCTTCTCACCAAACGTGATCCAGGAGACTTGGACCCTACTCCAAGAAGTTTACGGGGAGGTCATGAGGGTGGAGGGCGCCCCCCCCCCCTGGGCGCGCCCCCCTGCCTCGTGGGCCCCTCGGAGCTCCACCGACGTGCTCCTTCCTCCTATATATACCTATGTACCCCCATTAGACCAAGGGGAGCCAAAAACCTAATTCCACCGCCGCATCTTCCTGTATCCACGAGATCCCATCTTGGGGCATGTTTCGGAGCTCCGCCGGAGAGGGCATCCATCACGGAGGGCTTCTACATCAACACCATAGCCCTTCCGATGAAGTGTGAGTAGTTTACTTCAGACCTTCGGGTCCATAGCTAGTAGCTAGATGGCTTCTTCTCTCTTTTTGGATCTCAATACAATGTTCTCCCCCTCTCTCGTGGAGATCTATTCGATGTAATCTTCTTTTTGCGGTGTGTTTGTTGAGACCGATGAATTGTGGGTTTATGATCCAACTTATCTATGAATAATACTTGAATCTTCTCTGAATTCTTTTATGTATGATTGAGTTATCTTTGCAAGTCTCTTCGAATTATCTGTTTGGTTAGGCCAACTAGATTGGTAGTTCTTGCAATGGGAGAAGTGCTTAGCTTTGGGTTCAATCTTGCGGTGTCCTTACCCACTGACAGAAAGAGTTGCAAGGCACGTATTGTATTGTTGCCATCGAGGATAACAAGATGGGGTATTTATCATATTGCATGAATTTATTCCTCTACATCATGTCATCTTGCTTAAGGCGTTACTCTGTTTTTAACTTAATACTCTAGATGCATGCTGGATAGCAGTCGATGAGTGGAGTAATAGTAGTAGATGCCGGCAGGAGTCGGTCTACTTGTCACGGACATGATGCCTATATACATGATCATACCTAGATAACCTCATAACTATGCTAAATTCTATCAATTGCTCAACAGTAATTTGTTCACCCACCGCAGAATATCTATGCTCTTGAGAGAAGCCACTAGTGAAACCTATGGCCCCCGGGTCTATTCTCATCATATCAATCTCCATTACTTTATTTTACTTGTTTTTCTTTTACTTTTCACTTTGCATCTTTATACCAAAAATACCAAAACTATTATCTCTATCAGATCTCACTCTCGTAAGTGACCGTGAAGGGATTGACAACCCCTAAGCGTTGGTTGCGAGTTGCTACCGTTTTGTGCAGGTACGAGGGACTTGCATGTGACCTCCTACTGGATTGATACCTTGGTTCTCAAAAACTGAGGGAAATACTTACGCTACTGTGCGGCATCACCCCCTCCTCTTCGGGGAAAACCAACGCTAGCTCGAGACGTAGCACCACCGAAGAAAGAAAGATTGGCAGATTTCTTGGTGGATTAAACCCACAACTCCGGTGTACTCTCAGCATGTTTGATTTCCCAGATTTCCAAACCTTGGTGAACAAAGCTTTCATTGCTGAAAGGGAACACAAGCTCGTATCAGACAACAGGTCTATCAATAATGATCACAAGCACAAGTTCGAGCCAAAGAAGGATGGGCAACCCGTGCAAAAGGATCGTACCTGGCAGCAGACTCAGGTGGAATACAAGCCCAATTGGCAGCAGAATGTTAACAAGACCACCACCCAAGTCAAGAATGTTGTGTCCAACCCAGTGCACGAGGAGCGCCAGCACATCAATGCTTGCTTCAGTTGTGGGCAAACCGGACATTATGCCAGACAGTGTCCCAAGAACAGCAAGGCAAATGCTCTATGCAGACCACAAGTCAACTATATGGAGTCATGCCCGAACCAGCAAAACATCATTGGGAACGTTCATCACCTCTCTGCCGATGAAGCCCAAGAGAACCCTGAAGTCGTCATCGGTATGTTCTCTGTTAACAACATACCTGCCGTAATTTTATTTGACTCTGGGGCTTCCCACTCTTTTATTTCTCAGAGTTTTGTTGCCCAAAACAAATTTCCTTGTTCGCTTTTGGGCAAGAATATGCTGGTACAAACCTCGGGATCATTAATCCGGAGCAATCTGGTCTACCGTAATCTGGAAATCAATATCAACGAAGTTTGTTTTCCAACTTCCTTGATAATCATTGAGTCGGATAAGTTGGACGTTATCTTGGGTATGAATTGGCTGACTCAATATCAAGTATGCATAACTTGCGCGACCCGAGAGGTTACTTTGACCAGTCTGAAGGGGCAGACTACCAAATTCTATGCTCGCAGAAGCACACCCAAGAAAGAAATGTCCTTCACCGTTGTGGCTGAATTGGAATTAATTCTGGTGGTCAGTGAGTTCCCAGATGTATTTCCCGAAGAGTTGCCACGCATGCCACCAAATCGAGAGCTTGAGTTTGCAATAGATCTTGTGCCTGGAACCGCACTGTTATACAAGAAGTATTACCGGATTCCCTCATCAGAATTAGTGGAGCTAAAGAAACAACTTGATGAAATGATCCGGAAAGGATATATCCGTCGCAGCTCATCACCATGGGGATCACCTGCTATCTTCGTGGACAAAAAGGATGGCAGCCTCCGCATGTGTGTGGATTACCGTTAGCTGAACGATGTCACCATCAAAAATAAATATCCACTGCCAAGGATTGATGATCTATTTGACCAGCTCAGTGGGGCCAAAGTATTCTCAAAGATTGATCTAAGGACAGGATATCATCAGCTCAAGATTAAAAAGGAGGATATTCCTAAGACCGCATTCACTGCTCGGTACGGTCTTTACGAATATACAGTTATATCCTTTGGTCTCACCAATGCCCCAGCTTTCTTCATGCATATGATGAACAAAGTATTCATGGACTTCCTCGATAAGTTCATGGTAGTCTTCATCGATGACATACTTATTTACTCAAGTAGTGAAGAAGATCACAAAGAACACCTCCGAGTAGTACTACAACGACTCCGCGACCATCAGCTATACGCCAAATTCAGTAAGTGTGAGTTTTGGCTCAAGCAAGTTGGGTTTCTTGGACATGTTCTATCTGCTGAAGGTATAGCCGTGGACCCTAGCAAAGTAAAGGATGTGCTCGAATGGTTGCCACCCGCAACCGTATCACAGATCCGGAGTTTTCTTGGATTAGCCGGGTATTGCCATCATTTCATTGAAGGGTTTTCCAAGATTGCTAAGCCCATGACGGAGCTGCTCAAAAAGGATAAGAAGTTTGAATGGACCAAGGACTGTGAGAAAAGTTTTAATAAGCTAAAGATACGGCTGACGACTGCACCCGTGTTAACTCTTCCAGATATCTACAACAGTTTTGATGTGTATTGTGACGCCTCCAGAGAAGGACTGGGATGCGTACTGATGCAAAATGGCAAGGTAGTAGCTTATGCATCACGATAGCTACGACCCCATGAGGGAAATTATCCCACTCATGATCTGGAATTGGCCGTGGTGGTTCATGCTCTAAAAATTTGGAGGCACTATCTCATCGGGAAGAGGTGCCAATTTTTTACCGATCACAAAAGCCTCAAGTATATATTTACTCAGCCAGATTTAAATCTCCATCAACGAAGGTGGCTTGAGTTAGTCAAGGATTATGATCTTGAAATAAATTACCACCCGGGTAAGGCCAACATGGTCGCCGATGCGCTCAGTCGAAAGCATGTCAGCCTGAATGTCATATTGGGATCCTTGCCTCCTGAAATTCAAGAGGAGATTGCTCAGCTCAACCTGGTCATAGTTGATGCTGGCCTTGCTAATATTTTGGAAGTTGCCCCCACACTTGAGGAAGAGATCCGCGAGGCCCAGCCAACTGACACCATTCTGCAAAAACATGCCAAGAGTATGATAGCAGGATAGACTTCAGACTTCTCGAAGGATCAATTGGGTACCCTCCGTTTCCGGGGAAGGATTTGTGTACCCAATCAAGCAGATCTAAAGCAGAAAATCCTGTCTGAAGCAAACGAATCTTCGTATTCCATTCACCCGGGAGGTACAAAAATATATTAAGACCTCCGACAAATATTTTGGTGGGATGGAGTGAAGAAGGGCATTGCCTATTTTATGCCTTGTTGCGACATATGCAACAAGGTAAAGGTAGGGCATCAGAAGCCAGCCAGACTCCTCCAACCTCTGCCAGTCTCACAATGGAAATGGGATGATGTCTGCATGGATTTCATAACAGGATTGCCCAAGACTCAGCGAGGCAATGATGCAATCTGGGTCATAGTGGACACCTTAACCAAGGTTGCTCACTTTATCCCGATCAGAACCACATATCGTGTAGACCAACTCGCACAGCTGTATGTATCCAGGATAGTCAGTCTGCATGGAGTACCTCGAACCATCACTTCTGACCGAGGTTCACTTTTTACATCCGCTTTTTGGTCACGTCTCCATCAAGCCTTGGGGACAGCGCTGAAATACAGTACCGCTTATCATCCTTAGACTGATGGACAGACAGAGCGGGTAAACCAAATACTTGAAGATATGCTGCGAGCCTGTGCTTTGGCTCAAGGACCTAAATGGGAAGACTGTCTGCCGTATGCCGAGTTCTCTTATAACAACAGCTTCCAGACCAGTCTAAAGATGTCACCATACGAGGCGTTGTATGGCCGTAAGTGCCGCACTCCTTTAAATTGGTCTCAAACTGGAGATAGCTGCATTTTCGGAACAGATCTCATGATGGAAGCTGAGAAACAAGTTAGGGAAATCAGAGATAGATTGCAATTGGCCAAATCTCGACAGAAGAGTTATTATGATGCAAAGCACCGACAGATCAGTTTTGAACCCGGAGAACATGTATACCTCCGAGTCACTCCTATGAAAGGAGTCAAGAGATTTCAGACTCATGGAAAGTTGGCACCTAGGTTTATTGGTCCATTTCCCGTCATGTCCCGAGTGGGTACTGTTGCTTATCAGCTGGAACTACCCCCAGAATTGTCAGACGTGCACAATGTGTTTCATGTCTCACAGTTGAGGCGATGCATATCGCCGCCTGAGAAAAGGGCTGCTATGACCGAAATAGAGTTGGCAAAGGATTTAACATACGAAGAGAGGCCAGTCAAAATTTTGGATCAGATGGAAAGGGTCACTCGCAGCAAAGTAAGGAAGTTCTACAAAGTCCAGTGGGAGCATCACACCGAGTCAGAATCAACTTGGGAACGAGAAGAATTTCTAAGGGCACATTATCCCAAATGGTTTTCCCAAGCAACCGAATCTCGAGGACGAGATTCATTCTAAGTGGGGGAGGTTTGTGACAGCATGATTTTTGCCCTCTTTCATTTGCCTGATTTTCTTTTGAAATGATTTTGGAAGTTGGAGTTTTTGAATCTTTTCATGGGGACTTAAACACTTGGGTACCCTTGGCTTTCACCCAAGTGCCTCATCTCCCTCTCTTGTCATCATTTCCTCTCTGGTTCACCTCATAATAATATTTGGAATGAAAAATATTCATTTCCTTCCCTTAAACCCTAGCTAGATCAATGTCCTCCAAAGCAACCCCAATTTTTCTTGCCCACAAAGATCTGAGAAAATTCAAAAATATTCTTTGAGCCCTAGGGCACATTCCTGAACAAAAATATTGTACCACTTTTTGGAATATTTTTGCCACAGAAATTTTTTTCTGTTCTGGGCAGAAATGGTGGTTTCTATAGCAACTACCATTTTACTTGCTCCAATGAGGCTGATTTTTCTTGTGCATCATCACCATAGTAGATGATTGCTAGCCTCCAAAACCCAGCCTCAAACTCCCAGCCGTTTGACCTCTGTGAACTCTCAAAGTTACTGATCAGAAACTTACTTGGCTTGTAAAATCTTTTCTACTGCGTCTGGATCCAAACCGAAGTGTGGCAAACTTCAAAACTACCATGAACAACAAGCCAGACATGAACTTTGGATGTAGGCCGGCCTGAGGGCAAAGTTCATGTGGTGACCACGCGTGTACATGATGCCAGCCTGTGTGTCGGCGCGCTCTGGGTGCCGCCGAGCACTTTGTTCGCGCGTGCTCGCTTCCCAGACTG
This sequence comes from Triticum aestivum, assembly GCF_018294505.1. Lineage (NCBI taxonomy): Eukaryota > Viridiplantae > Streptophyta > Magnoliopsida > Poales > Poaceae > Triticum > Triticum aestivum. Next base: position 297,500,931 of record NC_057803.1, on the reverse strand, counting down.
CCAAAGCATGCCAAACTGCGCCACCATCTTCGTCCAAACCCCCTTAACTCTCCCCTGGCACTCGCCGACGCCGGAGCTCGCTGCAGCGAGAACGGGCACGGTTCGGCCAACATAACAATGCGGTGCGCACTGTGCTCGTCGTGTTCTCCTCGATCATGTTCTCGTCTCCATTCGCCCACAGTCCCCGCATGAGCTGCGTCGCCTTCACCCCCTCTCACTGACACCGCTCGTCGCCGGGCGCCGTGTCCAGGTGTCGACGGCGGAGCCCGATTCCCCCCTCGCCGCTCGCCTATAAATGGAGCCACCCCCAGCCTTCTCGAGCACCATCCTCCACTCCCACACACCCCACAACACCGTAGGAAACCGTAGCCCGGCCGGGCAGGCCGCGGGCCGCCGTCCCCGAGCTCGAGCTCGCTGGCGATCCTCTCGGGTCGCCACGGTAGCTCCAGCCCCTCCCAGGCCTGGGCAATCCTTCTAGGGCCTCCGCCACTCTCCGGTGGTGTTGTTCCACCTGGTTGAAGCCCCTGGAGTCGCCGATGTCCACCGTTGTCTTCGTCTCTGGCGACCTCCGTTCTCTGCCTCCGATTGCGAGGTCGATTCTGACGCCGTCCGACCACCCCTAGCTATGCTACGGGTACGGGCAAGTGCGCCTCCATCCCCTCTCTCGATCCCTCCCTCTCGTTTTGGCCGAGGAGCCCTCGTCGCCGGCGTGAGCTCCGGCTAAGCCGTGACCTCCTCTGTTTCCTTCTCCCTCTTCCACCACCTGACTAGCGGGGCACGCTAGTCAGCCACTCAGTACGCGCACGAAGCAGTACGAGTGGTGGCGCCCCGAGGCTTTACGTCTTCGACGTCACCCCCCCCTGTTTGTTTTATTTAAATTCAAATTCCAGAGAGATTCAAACATCTATAACTCTTCAACCATAAGTCCAAATGAATTGATTCTTTTTGCATTGTGTTCTTTGCAAAGAAATCTAGCAGCTCACCAAAAATGGGATTTTTCCCTGCTGTCTAGATTTTCTGGTGAATTTTAGAAGGGTTCTTGATATTTTCTTTTTGTGTTTAAATTTATTTTCAGAGGGTGAAGCTTGTCTTGAGGAACACCAGAGGGCTTGTGAGCCTCATCTGCACTAAGGCAAGCCACAGCAACATTTTCATGATGCCACTTCAATATTTCTGATATTTTTCTACTTGAATGAATGATTTAATCCATGCATTTAAATCATTATCATTAGGTTATTTATATTTTGTTAGTGTTTGCTTAAGTTTACATCTTATGTTATCAGAAAGTTTGTAGCTCCCAAGTGGTTATAGAAACTAGAATTAATCTTTGCTATGATAGAAATAATATGGTTATGGATATAAGTAATTTATTAGAACTATTTTCTTGCATGAGAAAAATGATAAAATTTGTTAGAAAAGATTCTGTTTAATGTGAGTTTAACCCTAACCAGAGAAGTATGAGGTGTTGTTGATGTTTATGCTTAGTGTGGATTTAGTTGACTCGGTCATTTCGTTAATATGTGGTGCCTATGTTAGTGGTTGCATTTCATGGCATACTATGACACCGGGTATTTTCAATTTAAGTTGAACCTGATAATAATACAACTTGAATTTATCGTTGACCGAGTCATGGTGCCACTGAATCGATTTTTTCCCAGTGCAACCACATTTGCCTGTATGGGAAGGCCTTTATTCGGTCCGTTGTCATGCCTCTGGTCAGTGCCTCCTACTCGGGAAGGTTATGGGTGTGCGGTACACTGGCCCAGTCAGCAGACATAACCTTGTGAGCCCGTTGTTGAGATTTTGGTACCGGTCCGAGTGAGGGACGGTCCCCGTGAGGGACGTTGGCCACGACGGTGGTCGTTGTGTCTTTGGTAGACACGGGGCCACCCAGGACTAGCCCAGTTGGGGAGTGGGTCGGAGTGGCCGAGAGAGTGTCATGGCAATGGAGGGGTTTCGTCGGAATGTCGTTGGTCCACCCGAATGGGAGTACGAGGCCATGGGTTCCGTGGTGTGGGTACAGTGCGCTACCTCTACGGAGTGTATTAATCTATCAATAGCCGAGTCCACGGTTACGGACACCTCGAAAGTAGGTCACACCATGGGTCAACATTTAATTAATCTTCCACACTAAGTCATGAACTTTGCACTATTGAGGATGGCGGGAAAGTCATCCTGTCGATTGAGACCAAGTGTTGGTCGTGGTTGTGATCGCCGAAAGGATCACTGTTTGAGACCAAATATTGGTCGTGGTTGTGGTCACCGGAATGATCACGAAGTATCCATAGTGAAGATCATGTGGTTGGTACATTTTTGATCTAGAGGCGATCATTGTGGTAAGCTAGTCCGAGGGACTGTGCTCATAAGAGCGCGATCACAGCATGTTGGTTACATTGTTGCATTACTTATAATTGGTTAATTATCATGAAATTGTTTGTCATTATGTTTATTCTTGTTGTGAGATTGCAAGTACATTCAATGTACTGACCTGGTGTGTCATGCCAGATTTTAGGAAAGTCCCGTGGAAAGGAGTGCTGCTCGAGTCTAGATCGTGTCCACATCGGTGTCCTTGTGCTATAGAGTTCCGCTATGATGTTGTTCTGCTGCCGCGTAGTTGTTATGATCGAGGCCCTTTTATGTTCACTAAATAATGTACATATTGTTCGGCTGCACCGGGTGTGCAGCTTGGCCTCGCTACCTATTGTAATGTAAACTATGAGCCGCTAGTATCAATAAAGCGGTTATTTTCTGTACCAAGAAGTTGTGTGTTGCCAGAAGACATGGTCTCTGGGCTGGCAATGCAAGGTAAACCGGTCGCTCTGAGCCGGGGTGCCACACAGAATGGATGCCGAGCAGTCCAATCTTCCATGCCCTAACTTGGCGGTGGAAGATACCTACAGCGATGGCGGAGAAGACGAGGTCCGCGGCCGGCGTGAGGACGGCGTGAAAGAGGTCGCGGCAATTAAGCAATTCGTCTCCGGCGTCGACACTGAGCCTGGCGGCTCCCTGAGGTTAATGTAGCCATGGAGCCGCCCCCAGTTGTTTATCACCAGCGCGGAGCAAGGCGCTTCCGCACTTGCACGGGCATAGCCGCTCCTCGACCGTGTCGACTGCCAGCGTAGAGCATGGTGCTTCCACTGGTGCATGGGTGGGGGCTCCCTCTGAATGGAGACCCCGGGGCGTGTATAGCCCACCCTGACACGTGGCTTGCACGGCACGGCTAGAGGAGGTGTGTCTGGGCACTCGTGAGCTAGTGCGGGACTCACGAGGCCCTACCTCAAGGCGGGTTGCGCCTGAATTTGATTCTTGACACTTGTGATGACCCTGTGAGATGGTTAGACAACCTGCGCCGAATGAATCTCCTAAGGTTGTCATGTGAGAAGGACAAACTTGAACGACCCCAGGAGGTGATGTGAACGGGACCGGCCAGACAGAGCTCAGTCGTTGGGTTTATCGACGCTGCAGGGATGGACCCGAGCACAGACGTCGTGCCCAGTCTTCTCACGCGAAAATCCTGAAGAAAGACAACCGGCGCGCAGGCACTGGGTCACGCGCCGTGGCTCGTTCGCCCACGATTAGCTCATGCGAGAACAAGGCACCAAGGGCCATAGGAGGTGATGTACACGGGAGCTGGCCCGCGAGCTAGAGCTCAGCCTCTTGGGTTTAGCGACGCTGCAGGGACAGACCCGAGCACAAACGTCGTGCCAGTCCTTAATCAGGAGGCGGTCATGGGTGGGTTTGCAAGGGCGTACGACGTTCATGGTATCGAAGTACTGGACAGGCATATAATAATCATAAAGTAACTCATGGAAGGAGGTAAAGCTAGTCCTGATAGATGCAAGAACGATACATGCCGCAGGGACAGACCCACGCGGCCTAGGGATGATGTAGCCCGAGGGGCGCCCCCAATCAAGGCGAATTAAAGATGCAAAAGGATACATGTCGCAGGGATAGGCCCATGTGACCTAGGGATAATGCAGCCCGTGGAGCGCCCCCAACTGAATAAACTGGAAAATGTCACCTGGCTCCGTCGCTGAAGAGATGTTGGAGTAGCTGAAGATGCGTGTCGAAGAAGTCGCTCCTCACGAGCTGCCTAGGTCCTGAACCTATAGAGGCTCGGGAGGCTCATGAAGAACCGTCGCCATCTCCGCCAGGACCGCGTGGTGCCTAGCCTCCTGAGCTCTACGATGCTCCGCAGGCGACACTCGAAGGTAGCAGCCATGCTCGGCAGGCCAAAAGGCATGCGAACATAGCTGTGAGGGGCGCCCTCACACCGACCAACGTGCGATGGCTAGAAGCGCTCCTGGGATGCGGCCCTGTTGAGCCCTGGAATGTTGACGCAGACGCGCAGCTCGTTGTCCTTGCCAGGACAACAAGCCGCGCCAGGTGGTGGGCGGCGGTCGCCGTGCATGGCTCTCACCTCTAGAAGCTCCTCGGTCGCCTTGGTGATGAATTCCTGAGCACCCGGCACCCCGTGCCTTGTGCCCTCGCGAGGGAAGCGTGCGATGTAGCACGCCTCCACGTGGTGCCCGAGCGCCTTCCTCGTGACATTGGCTAAATCAGAGGCCCTCCAGAAGAGAGCCCCCGAGCCCAGCCTAAGGAGGGCGCTGGGCGCGCTTTCCTATGCGCGAGAGGGAGGCGCCCCATCTATGGGCGCAGGTCCTGAGGTGGTGTCGCTAGAGACACCGCTCTCCTGAGGCTCTTGGCGGAGCAGCAGCTTCTTCTTCTTGGGGGCAGCCTCAGGAGGGTGGATGGTGCCCTCGTTGCCTGGGTCCTCGATCGCTACGGCCTGGTAGGCGCGGTCGAGAGAGCACACCGCATCCTTCTCCTCGCAGGCTACCGTGACGATGTCGCGGTTCCCTGGCATCTTGAGGACATTGTAACCATGGTGAGTCACCGCCATGAACTTGGCCAGGGCTGGATACCCTAGGATGGAATTGTACGGGAGGCGGATGTGGGCGACGTCGAAGTTGATGAGCTCTGTGCGGTAGTTGTCACATTGGCCGAAGGTGACAGGGAGGCGGATTTTCCCTATTGGGGTGGTGGAGCCGTCGGTCGCTCCTGAGAAAGGCTTGGTGGGCTGCAGCTGATCATATGGTACTAGGAGTCGATCAAATGTCTCAATGGAAAGAACATTGAGCCCCGCACCACCATCGATGAGGGCCTTGGTGACAAGGACATTGCTGATGACGAGCGAGCAAAGCATCGGAAGCGCACCGGCAATTGCCGCACACTTGAGCTGGTCGGACGAGCTGAAGGTGATGGTGCACTTGGACCACCTGAGAGGACGTGTGGCCTCGAACCTGGGGAGGGATGCATTCACCTCGCGAGCGAACTGCTTGAACATGTGTTGAGAGGCTGGGGCCTGGGTGCCGCCCAAGATGTAGGCGATGGAGGGTGGTTCCTGGAAGCCCCCAACCCCCTAGTCCTGGCGGTGGTCGTCATTCCTTCTTGGTGGCGGTGGCAGCGGAGGGAGGCCGGCATTGCCCTGAGGACGGTCCTCACGAGGCTGATCTCTCCAGGCACCCTCGCGAGGCTGGCCCTGCCAGTGGTCCTCACGAGGCTGGTCGCGCCACTCCTGGCGGGGGCTGCGGTCATCCCAGCGCCCTCCACTTCGACCTCCTCTACAGTCGTAGCCTCGATCGTTGCGCTCGGGGCATCGACCAAGGCGTCCGTCGCGTATGGCCCTGAGCTCCTGACAGTCATTGGTGTTGTGGATGTGTATGTTGTGGAAGATGCAGAATGGACAGCTGCACTTGGATGACTCTAGGTGGTCGCTGTCGGGCTTCATCTCTTGTTCAGCTGCGAGCACAGGCGCCCCCTTGCATTTCACGTCCTTGGCCTTGGCCTTCTTGTCTTCTAGGTCAGCCGCTGGGAGCTCAAGGAGGGAGAGGCGCCCTTCCTCGGCTCTCGCGCACATGGTTGCCATGTTGAACATCTCCAGAGCCGTGCACAGGTCTTCATCCTTCATCTTGACATCACGGACGCCATCGGAGAACGCCGAGATGGTGGCCTCGTCCAAAACATTGGGATCATGAGGCGGACGTTGTTGAAGCACTGGATGTACTTCTGCAGGGTTTCCCCTGGCTGCTACTTGATGCGCTACGGGTCACCCACGGCAGGCGGGCAGTTGCGAGTGCCTTAGAAGTTGGCGACGAAATGCTCGCACATCTCGCCCCAGGAGGAAATCGATCCCACGAGCAGGTTCAGGAGCCACGAGCGCGCGCTGTACTTGAGAGCCATGGGAAACCAGTTCGCCATGACCTTCTCGTTGCTGTTGGCCGCCTCGATGCTCAACTCGTAGAGCTGTAGGAACTCCGCAGGGTCGGGGGTGTCGTCGTAGTGCTGGGGCAGGTCGGGCTTGAACTTGCCTGGCCAGACGACGCTGCGTAGCTCGGGAGTGAAGGCTCGGCATCCCGCGGTAGTCACGGGAGCCCGTCGTGGAGGTGGAGCCTGGTCTTGGCGCTCACGCGCGGCCACCGCAGGCGACACGCAGTCTTGATGCGGTGGTGCAGGGAGCGCTGGAGCACCTTTTCGTGGCCGCTGGACCTCCTGGTAGCTTTCTTCTCTGCGCGCGAGCGCCCTGCGCGGCGGGTCATGCCGTGGGGCTGCGCTTCTTGGACCAAGGGCGACGTCCTGATGGGGAGGCAGCGGAGGTTCTCCATGGGCTACGTCGCCCGCAGCGGGCGGCGAGCGAGGCAGCGAGAGGGATGGCGCAGGCGAGCCCCCAGCCACGCTGACAAGCTCGGTGATGCGGTCCAGCCAGTCCTCGTAGAAGTCGTCAATGGGACGGTAACGCAGGAGCTCATGCACCATGAGCAGTGTAGCCTGCACGTCCGCCGGCCCGGGACGAGCGTGAGACGATGAGCCAGCCAGAGTCAGCGACAGGGTGGCGGTGCATCCATCTCGCCGCACGGAGGGGTGTTGTGGTGAAGCTTGTTGCTCATGCCCCGCCGGGCCAGTGGTGGCATTGGCAGCAGGTGATGGAGAACGACAGGGAGGCCCGCCAATGGGCGCCGTCTGGGCGACGCAAGCTGCGAGAGCGGCTCGTCGCTCGGCACGGGCTCGACGAGCATCACCATGGATGCAGTGGAGCGGCGGCGGGTCAACTGACGAAAGAGAGGCTCCGACGCACCCCTACCTGGTGCACCAAATGTCGGATTCGGGGTTCCGCATACCCTTGAGAGGTTCGAACACTGGGGTGCGTGCGAAGAACTCTCCCCTCCCAGACTGCCTGCTCGATGATTCCACGGCCTAGCTTGATGAACCCAAGGGACAAGAGACACATCGGTTTATCCTGGTTCGGGACACCTTGTGGTGTAATGCCCTACTCCAGCTTTGTTGTGGATTTCCTCGAGGGGCTGAGGATGAACTAGTACAGTGGTTGAACAGCCTCGGGAGGTGAGGTGTTCTTGAGCTCGATGAGCTGGTGGTGAGAGGGTGATCTGAATGATCCGTCCCCGTCTATGGTGGTGGCTAAGTCCTATTTATAGTGGCCTTGGTCAAATTTAAGGCGGGAAGGGATACCACAATGGCCAAATTTGAAGGGGGCAACTAGTACAAGCTATCCTGACAAAAGTAGTCTTCGCCTGGAAAAGGCTCTAGTGGTGAAGTTGTGGTGGTCTCTGCGATGTCCTTCGTCCTAACGATCTTGGTCTTGTTGCACCGATATGGAAATCTTCGCTTGATTCCTTGGGACTCCGCGCCTGCGCTTCCCTTCTTGGCACCAAAGAGGAAACTGGTACATTGCACCCGCTGGCACCCCGGCCTTGGTCGTCATGGCTCACGTCACGTGAACCTCGCGAGGTGCACCTTGCCTTGATATCTCCACTCCTCGGGAGCCATCCTGGTGAGGCCTCCCCCAGGGAGATCTTAGTGTCATCCACCTCACGAGGCTCGGCCCCTCGCGAGGGTCTTGAGTTGTTGTTGCGGAAGCTGGGCCATACCAGGCCGCTGTCGGAGCCACGTCATGGGCCGCAGGTAGGCAAGTCTAGGTACCCCTGTTCCCAGGACGCCGACAATAAAACCTTCATGTGCTTTCGGTGAGATTTTGAAGTGTGATGCGGATCCTTGATCCAGCACCTAGCACAAAAGGCTCTGAAATAGCTGACGTTTGGCTTCTTACCAGTCAGGAGCTCATATGATGTCTTCTTTAAGAACTTGTGAAGATAAACGCGGTTGATGATGTGGCATGTAGTATCAATGGCTTTAGGCCAGAATTTCCTTGCAGTCTTGTACTCATCAAGCATCATTCGTGCCATCTCAATGAGGGTTCTATTCTTGTGATCCATGATGCCAATTTGCTGAGGTGTGTATGGAGCAGAGAACTCATGTGTGATGCCCAATGTATCAAGATAAGTGTCGAGGCTGGTGTTTTTGAGTTATGTGCCATTGTCACTTCTGATGTGCTTGATCTTGATGCCATAATTGGTCATGGCACGATTGGCGAATCGTCTGAGGACACCCTGCACTTCAGTCTAGTAGAGAATTATGTGCACCCATGTATATCTTGAGTAATCATCAAAAATGACGAAACCATAGAGGCATGAAGTGGTAGTAAGGGTAGAGTAGTGAGTAGGGCCAAATAAATCCATGTGAAGCAGCTCGAAGGGACGCGTTGTTGCCATGATTGTCTTCAAGGGATGATTGGCCCTAGTCATCTTTCGGGCTTCACAGGCACCACATAGATGATCTTTCTTGAACTTGACGCCCTCTATGCCTATGACATGCTTATTCCTCACGAGAGTGTGCAAGTTCCTCATGCCCGCATGCCCTAGCCTCTGATGCCAGAGCCAGCACTCTGATGCTTTTTCTAGAAGACATACGACTAGTTGTGGTCCTACCAAGAAATCTACCATATACAGATCATCTTTTTGATATCCTTCGAAGACTAGAGATTTGTCAGATTCCATAAGCACAAGGCAACGATATTTTCCAAATATCATAATCCTATTCAGATCACAAAGCATTGAGACAGAGATTAAGTTGAAACCAAGGGATTCAACAAGCATCACTTTATCCATGTGCTGATCTTTGAGATTGCAACTCTGCCTAAGCCCAATACCTTGCTTTTACCGGTGTCAGCAAATGTGATGTGACTTTTGTCAGATGGACATAGGGTTGAGTCCATAAGAAGACTTCGATCACCAGTAATGTGGTTAGTGCATCCACTGTCCATAATCCACTTAGTAGCCTTCGGAGTCGTACCCAACAGTGCAGTTTGGGGGATAGGCTTCACAAAGAGAAGTGTGAAGCATAAACATTTGACGAACAAGCATACTATCAAAGTTTGGGTCCTTATTAGGGCAGATAGGATGATTGTCAATAAATCCTGGGACAAAGTACATAGTAAGACCATTTTGGCATTTTATCTTGAGTCCCACAAGATGTTTTAGGTCCCCAGCATAAGTGTCAGAAGCTTTTGATTTCCGGCTGGAGACCATTCCCTGCAAAATAGAGTTAATTCTTCTTAACCACCCACATCTTCAGGGGTGGCTTAGAAGCAATGAGTCTAAGTGCGGCATCTGAGAACTTCGGCTTTGGAGCCCTAGCAAATAGCCTTGAAGGAGGTGAATAATACTCATAATAATAAGCAGAAAAGTTCTTGGTTTTATGAACATAGCGGTTTGATGAAACACGCTCATATTCATAAGTATGAGTATGGTTTCCCTGCAAAACATTGGTGTTAGGGTGACCTTGGTGGGTTCTTTCTCTGTATGAAGACTTTGGTCCATATGAAGCCTTTGGTCTGGGGTTTGTCTTCTTCCCAGGTGGTCTCATGATGACATTCACAGGAAGCTTCTCAAGATAGCTTTTGGGGACCCAGATCTTCTTCAGGGGTGGTCTGTTCCTGCAGTTAGTACCAATATACCTGGCAAATACTTCACCATTCTGATTTCTGAATAGTTTATAATTTGCATCAAAGGATTCATCAATGATAATAGGTTTAGCACAAGTGAAGCCAGATAAGGTAGATGGATCCACGGAAGGTCCCTTTGCAGCAACCCATGTGGTTTTGGGGTACTCCTCAGGCTTCCAGTAAGAACCATCCACATTCATTTTCCTCTCGAACCCAACACCCTCTTTCCTAGGGTTTCAGTTCAGAATCTGTTTCTTGAGGACATCACATAGTGTCTAATGCCCTTTGAGGCTTTTGTACATCCCTGTTTCAAGCATTGTCTTCAACCTAGCATTCTCATCAACAATAGTAGTGGTATCCTCAGAGGAGGGGTTAGAAACCGCATCAGCAGTTGAAGATATTGCAACAGTAGCAGCAGTTGAACATTCAGCAACAGAGACAGCATTATCACACTTAAGACATTTTAAACAAGGTGGCTCAAAGTCTTCCTGAGCGGAACTGATCTGTTGAGCGCGAAGTGAATCATTCTCCTTTTGAAGATCTTCATGAGACGCTCTCAGATTCTCAAGTTCTTGCTTCCTTTGAAGATAATCATAGGAAAGCTTCTCATGAGTAGCTGAGAGAGTTTCATGACGAATTTCAAGTTCTTCGTACTTAGCATGAAGATTTTTTATGTCTTCAATTAAGGACCGATCTCGATTCATTTCCGCATCCAACAGGTCATCGCTTTTGTCTAGCAACTTTTGAATACGTTCCATAGCAGTTTGTTGTTCAGTTGCAATTTTAGCAAGAGTTTTGTAGCTAGGTTTGGATTCACATTCAGAGTCATCTTCACTGGATGTTTGAAAGTAAGCATCGGATGAGTTTACCTTGGCACCACGTGCCATGAAGTAGTAGGTAGGAGCAGAGTCGTTCTCATCATCGGCTTCAGCGTCGGCGACGTGGCCATTGTCTTCGGTGTTGAAGATGGACTTGGTGACATAAGCTGAAGCTAGAGCCAGGCTTGCCACGCCTGAATCAGACTCCTCCTCAGACTCCACCTCTGCCTCCTCAGAAGTAGACTCCTCCTCTGAATCCATCTCCTTGCCAACAAATGCACGAGCCTGCTAGATGAGCTCTTCTTGTGAGACGAGGACTTTGATGATGATCTTGAAGAAGACTTTGAGCATTTCTTCTTCTTCTTGTCGTCAGAATCATATTCCTTGCTCTTCTTCTTCTTCTTAGATTCCTTGTCCCATTGAGGACACTCGGAGATGTAGTGTCCAGGCTTCTTGCATTTGTGGCATGTTCTTTTCTTGTGGTCACGAGTGGAAGCCTCATCATTTCTTGAGTTGGATCTTGAAGACTTTCTGAAGCGATTCTTTTTGGAAAACTTATGGAACATCTTCATGAGCATAGCTAGCTCCTTTCCAATGTCTTCAGGATCCCCAGAACTGCAGTTAGATTCTTCTTCAGATGAGGAAACAACCTTTGCCTTCAAAGCACGGGTTCGGCCATAGTTGGGGCCATAGATGTCTCTCTTCTCAGACAACTGGAACTCATGTGTGTTGAGCCTCTCAAGTATGTCAGACCGATCGAGATCTTTGAAGTCAGGACGTTCCTGTATCATCAGGGCCAAGGTGTCGAATGAGATGTCAAGTGATCCCAGGAGCTTCTTGATGATTTTGTGCTTGGTGATCTCAGTGGCGCCAAGTGCGCGAAGCTCATTTGTGATATCAGTGAGGCGACCAAATGTGAGCGTGACATTCTCATTGTCATTTCTCTTGAAGCGATTGAAGAGGTTGCGAAGAACATCAATCCTTGAATCTCTCTGAGTTGAGACACCTTCGTTGACGTTGGAGAGCTAGTCCCAGACCAGCTTTGCAGTTTCCAGTGCACTCACACGGTCGTACTGTCCTTTGGTCAGATGACCACAGATGATGTTCTTGGCAGTCGAATCCAGTTGAATGAACCTCTTGACATCAGTAGCGGTGACACCTTCATGGACCTTGGAAACGCCATTCTTGACGGCATACCAGAGGTCGACATTAATGGCTTCAAGATGCATGCGCATATTATTCTTCCAGTAGGGGTGATCAGTGCCATCGAAGACCGGGCACGCAGCGAAGACCTTGATTATCCCTGTAGTCGACATAGCTAAAACTCCAGGTGGTTAAACTGAATCAGACAGAACAAGGGAGCACCTTGCTCTGATACCAATTGAAAGTGCTAGTTATCGACTAGAGGGGGGTGAATAGGCGATTTTTATGAAAGTCTTCAAAACACGAGGTCTTTGAAGACAAACAGTAGAAATGAACCTATTGATATGCAACGGAAGATAGACTACACTAGACAAGCCATAGTCAAGTAAGCAATGTAGTGAAAGTACGAAGGCTATCATCAGCTAGGTAGTATGGTTCAGGATGGAAGACAGTATGAAGCCAAACAGTAAATAGTCTTCACACAGTGAAGTCAATCAGATCAGACAATCTAGCAATGACTTCATGAAGACAAACTAAAAGGTAACGGGAAGTGGGAGATAGAACCAGTTGCTTGGTGGAGACAATGATTTGGTAGACCAGTTCCAGTTGCTGTGACAATTGTACGTCTGGTTAGGGAGGCTGAGATTTAACTCAGAAGACCGCATCTTCACCTTATTCCCCTTGATCTAAGGACACCCGGTCCTCGCCCAATCACTTTGGTAAGTCTTCAAGGTAGACTTCCAAACCTTCACAGACTTCGTTCACTGGCGATCCACAATGACTCTTGGATGCTCAGAACGCGACGCCTAACCGGCTGGAGGATTCACAGTCCTCAAGTCTAACAAGTCTTCAGGTCACACAGACATAAAGACTTTAGTGATGTCTAACACTCTTTGGCTCTGGGTGTTTTGGGCTTTGTCCTCACAACGATCTCTCTCTCTCAAATGCTTCGGAGGTGGATTGCTCTCAAACGACAAAAGCCATGCACTAACTCTGAGCAGCCACCAATTTATGGTGTAGGGGTGGGCTATTTATAGCCATGAGGCAACCCGACCTGATATGTCCGAAATGACCCTGGGTCACTAAGGAACCGACATGTGTCCAACGGTCGGATTTCAAACACACGCGGCAGCTTGACTTGGGCTACAAGCAAAGCTGACTCATCCAACTCTGGATAGAGATTCGCTCGAAGACATAAGATTTTGGTTGAGCATCACATTAGTCACTCTGACTTTGTTCACTTGGACCCCACTTAACAGTACGGTGGTTCCTATGACTCAACAAAGAAGAAAAGGAAACTACAAAATGACTATGTCATCGCACTCCATAGTCTTCAAGTGAATGTCTTCTCCTGTAATCTTCGTTGTGAATGTCTTCACGAACCACCATTGTCTTCAATGTCATCACACATTTTTAGGGGTCATCTCTGGTAGGTAAACCGAATCAATGAGGGACTACTACATGTGTTATCCTGCAATTCTCACAAACACATTAGTCCATCAACCAAGTTTGTCGTCAATACTCCAAAACAAACTAGGGGTGGCACTAGATGCACTTACACTTTCATATACTTGTGAGAATTTTCATTATAGAACTTGGCTTGTATATTCCAATGATGGGCTTCCTCAAATTGCCCTAGGTCTTCATAAGCAAGCAAGTTGGATGCACACCCACTCAGTTCCTTTTTGAGCTTTCATACACTTATAGCTCTAGTGCATCCGTTGCATGGAAATCCCTACTCACTTGCATCAATATCAATTGATGGGCATCTCCATAGCCCATTAATTTGCCTAGTTGATGTGAGACTTTCTCCTTTTTTGTCTTCTCCTCACAACATCCACCATATTCTATTCCACATATAGTGCTATATCCATGGCCCACGCTCATGTATTGCGTGAAAGTTGAAAAAGATTGAAAACGTTGAAAGTATGAAACAATTGCTTGACTTGTCATCAGGGTTGTCCATGATGAAATATTTTGTGTGACGAAGATAGACTATATGACTTTGTAGGGACTACTTACTATGGCCATGTTATTTTAAGAAGACATGATTGCTTTATTAGTATGCTTGAAGTATTATTGTTTTTATGTCAATATTAAATTTTGTTTTGAATCTTATGGATCTGCAAATTTATGCCATAATAAAGCATATTACATTGATAAATATGTTGGGTAGCATTCACACTTCATAAATTCTTTCTTTTATCATTTATCTACTCGAGGACGAGCAGGAATTAAGCTTGGGGACGCTGATATGTCTCCAACGTATCTATAATTTGTGAAGTATTGATGCCATGTTTGCAACAATTTTATTTGGTTTTGGTATGATTTGATTAGAACTAACCCGGACTAACACTGTTTTCAGCAGAACTACAGCGGTGTCATTTTCTGTGCAGAAATAAAAGTTCTCGGAATGGGCTGAAAATTTACGATTATTTTTGATGGACCAAAAGAGGCCCCCGAAGCACCGGAGCTGGACAAGGAGAGTCCCGAGGAGTCCACAAGCCAGGGGCACGCCCTACCCCCAGGGCGTGCCCTAAGGGCTTGTGGGCCCCTCGGGCACCCCCTTGACTTATTTTTGATGCCAAAAATTCTGATAAATATGAAAACCTCCGAAAAGAACCCTAGATGAGAAGTTCCTCTGTCGCAAGCCTCTGTAGCCACGAAAAACCAATCGGGAGCCTGTTCCGGCACCCTGCCAGAGGGGGAAACCATCACTTGAGGACATATTCATCATCCCGACGGGCACTATGATGAGGAGGGAGTAGTTCCCCCTGGGGGCTGAGGGTATGTACTAGTAGTTATGTGTTTGATCTCTCTCTCTCTTGTGTTCTTGATTTGGCACGATCTTGATGTACCGCAAGTTTTGTTACTATAGTTGGATCCTATGGTGTTCTTCCCCCTCTGCGTTCTTGTGATGAATTGAGTCTTGCTCTTTCAGGTTTCGTTATGTTGGATTGAGTATTGGATTTGTAATACTTGATGTATGTCTTGCGATGGGATATTGGTGGTGACAATTGGATGTTCTATTGATTCACTCGATGTATGTTTTGGCACTCAACTCACGGATTCCCGAGAAGACATTGTGAAAGTGCAACTATCCCTAGGTGGTTTTGGTAATTCCTAACAACATATAGCCCATTGAGCTAATGTTACTTCAAGATAAATATTTCAGGAAAGCTCAATGTTTGGCAGGGGATGGATCAGAAAGTGGACCCCTCAAAATACTAAGAACACATGTTGGATCAAGCTCAAGACTCTACATTTTACTTTTAGTGATCCAAGATCACATTGAGTCCATAGGAAAAGCCAGTACTATTAAAAGGGGATGAGGTGTTGCTTAATGAGTTACTTGCTCAAAATGCTTAGTGATATGCTCCAAAACCCTCAACTACTTTCTCATATCCACATATGTCCCAAACCAAAAGTCAAACTCGGCCCCACCGAAATTTCCTACCCGGCGCCACCGAGTTCACTTGACATAGCCACTGCCACAAACGCTAGTCATTTCGGTCACACTGACAGGGATCTCGATCTCACCGAGATGGGATTGCAACCTCTTTGTTTCCCTTCGTAACATTTCGGTCCAACCGAGATGAGCGACCGGTCCCACCGAGATTGCAATGCAAACTCTCGGTATCCCCTTTGTAACGTTTCGGTCTAACCAAGATGAGCGAATCGGTCCCACCGAGTTTGCCAGACCAACTCTCTGTTTGCCTCTTACCAAAATCGGTCCCACCGAGTTTGTGTAATTGGTCTCACCAAGATTACGTTATGCCCTAACCCTAATGGAATCGGTCCCACCGAGTTGACATGTCGGTCCCACCGAAAATCCTAACGTTCACATTTTGAACTAAATCGGTCTGACCGAGTTTCATGATTCGGTCCCACCGAGTTCGGTGATTTGTGTGTAATGGTTAGGTTTTGTGTGGAGGCTATATATACCCCTCCACCCACTCTTCATTCATGGAGAGAGCCATCAGAACATTCCTACACTTCCAACATACATTTTCTAATAGAGAACCACTTACACTTGTGTTGAGGTCAAGATATTTCATTCCAACCACATAAATATTGATCTCTAGCCTTCCCCAAGTTGCTTTCCACTCAAACCCTCTTTCCACCAAATCCAATCCTATGAGAGAGAGCTGAGTGTTAGGGAGACTATCATTTGAAGCACAAGAGCAAGGAGTTCATCATCAACACGCCATCTATTACCTTTTGGAGAGTGGTGTCTCCTAGATTGGTTAGGTATCACTTGGGAGCCTCCGTCAAGATTGTGGTGTTGAACCAAGGAGTTCGTATGGGCAAGGAGATCGCCTACTTCGTGAATATCTACCCTAGTGAGACAAGTCCTTCGTGGGCGATGGCCATGGTGGGATAGACAAGGTTACTTCTTCATGGACCCTTCGTGGGTGGAGCCCTCCATGGACTCGCACAACCGTTACCCTTCGTGGTTTGAAGTCTCCATCAACGTGGATGTACAATAGCGCCACCTATCGGAACCATGCCAAAAATCTCCGTGTCTACATTGTGTTTCCTCCCTCAGTCTCCTCCCTTTACCATCATATGCAATTGTTTTACATTCCGCTGATATACTCTTAGAATTGCATGTGTAGGTTAATTACTTGACTTGTGCTAAGTTCCTAAAATCTGCCAAGACTTAAAATTGGGAAAAGGCTAGATTTTTATTTGGTCAAGTAGTCTAATCACCCCCCTCTAGACATACTTTCGATCCTACAAGTGGTATCAGAGCTTTGGTCTCCATTTGCCTTGATTTTCATAGCTTTTGGAAGTCATAGCCTTGGTTTCACAACCTAGGAGAGTATGGCGTCTAGCGAGGGAAACTACCACCGTAGAGGTCCTTACTATGATGGTACTAATTTTGCTAGTTGGAAGCATAAGATGAAAATGCATATTCTTGGACATAACCCCGCCGTATGGGCTATTGTGTGTATTGGCTTGCAAGGTGAATTCTTTGATGGAAGAGAACCGAATCGTGAAGCTACCGCGGAAGAGTTGAAGATACTGCAATACAATGCTCAAGCTTGTGATATCCTCTTCAACGGATTGTGCCCCGAAGAATTCAACAAAATCAGCCGTCTTGAGAATGCAAAGGAAATTTGGGATACTTTGATTGATATGCACGAAGGTACCGACTCCGTCAAGGAATCCAAATTGGATGTGCTTCAAAGTCAACTTGACAAGTTCAAAATGAAGGATGGTGAAGGTGTCGCTGAAATGTACTCTAGGCTTGCTCTCATCACAAATGAGATTGCCGGCTTAGGAAGTGAAGAGATGACCGACAGATTCATCATCAAGAAGATCCTAAGAGCCTTGGATGGAAAATATGATACCGTGTGCACATTGATCCAAATGATGCCCAATTACAAAGATCTCAAGCCAACGGAAGTCATTGGAAGAATTGTTGCTCATGAGATGTCACTCAAGTATAAGGAGGAGCTCCATAACAAGTCAAGTGGTGGTTACAAAGCCTCATGTGAAGCTCCCACATCATCAAGTGAGAAACAAACCTTCAATGAAGAATTGATCTTAATGGTGAAGAACTTCAACAAGTTCTACAAGAGTAGAAGCAAAGAGAGAAGTTCCAAGTCAAGGTCCTACAATGACAAAAGATCTTCAAGTCATGAACGTAATTGCTACAATTGTCGAAGACCCAAACACTACTACAATGAGTGTACGGCTCCCTAAAAAGAAGATAAGTTTCTCCCAAAAGAAGTAGAAGAGAAGAATCACCACCTAGAGAGAGAAGGAGTAGAGATGATCGTTATGAGCGAAGACCCTCTCGGAGAAGCAAGGAATCAGAAAGGAAGGACAAGTCATCAAAGAGCTACACAAAACGAAGACATCAAGCTCATGTTGGTGAATGGGTATCCGGCTCCGACTCCAACAATCACTCCAAAAGAAGTTACCACTCCGACTCTGAATACACTCAAGATGAAGGTGTTGCCGGTCTAGCACTTGTGTCAACCGACTCCTATGACATATTGGACTCACCAAATGAAGGAATTGGAACATGCTTCATGGCTGAAGGCCCAAAGGTATCACACCCTGAGTATGTTGATTTCAATAGTGATGAAGATGATTTTCTAGGTGATGATGATTTACTTGTTGACAACTCTAGTTATGAAAACTATGATGAACTTGCTATTAATCATGCTAATCAAGATAAAATGAATGACAATGATAAGAAGGAGATTGAGTGTCTAACTAAAGAACTAAACACTCTTAAGTTAGCTCATGAAACTACCTTGGAAGATCATCGAGAACTTTTAAAGACTCGTGAGAAGCTACACTTTGAAAAACTCAACCTTGAGCAAGAGCATGAGTTCTTAAAGGCAATCAATGATGATCTTCGCAAGAAAAGTTCTTCTTACATTGCCAAGCGTTTACTCTTGTCTACTTACATGCCACAAGTTAAATCTAGCAATAAGAACAAGAAATATTCTTCTTCTAGTAGTAACAATAATCATGCTAAAACCAATGTTGTTGCTTCTAGTAGTTCTCTTGATTCCACTAATGATTCTCTTAGCCAAGTTACACTTGAGCAAGAAAATAGCTTATTGAAGGGAATTATAGAGAAAGGTGTTTACAAGAGTCTTGCCAGAAGTAAGCAATTTGAGGAAATTGTACGCAAGCAAGGAAGACACCGGAAGAATCAAGGTGTTGGTTTTGAACGAAAGTTCAATGCCAATGGAGTTGAGTGGGAAGAAGACCAATACCCCAAGACAAAGTTTGTTCCCCAACAAGAGAAGTATGATCCTACTTCTCTCCAAGGAACACAAGCTCAAGATGATCTTCCACCACAAGACCACAAGCTAAAGGGCAAGGACAAGCTTCAAGAGGATATTGATGCATTTGAAGAAGCCCCTAAGGCATTGGTCAAGTGGGTTCCCAAGACTACATCAAGTTCTACTTCATCAAGTACGACTACAACTCCAAGGATTCCCATCAAGATGGTGTGGATCCCGAAGAAGAAGAACTAGAGAGTTCTTGAGGGTGACTCCACCAACATACTTCACTCATATCATTTTGGCAAGGACAAGTGCAAACAACTTGTGTATCTTGCACTAGTTCAGGGAGTCACAAACCCTCTTGTTGGTAAGACAAGGGACAAGGTAACCTAATGCATTCATGGACATCATCTCATGTGAATAGCACTCTATGTCTATGGATATCCTTGTTTGTTCCTTGTGGGACTAACCCGTGTAGGTATTGAAAGTGCAACTCACTCCAAAAGATTGCTCCGAATGATCTACATCAACTTTGAGCACCTACATCTTCAACACCTACATGAAGTCATCATCGACAAAACCCAAGGTTAGTTAATCCCTCCTAGGGGGGATATCACATCTAGGGGGAGCTTTACTCTAATCAATTGATCTACAGCAACTCTAACGATGTGAACACAACAATGCATTATGTAAAAGTGGTAACCCCACTTGTGCTTAAACGATGAGTATGACCTACGATCAAATGTTCTCATTTGACTCCTCAGTCAATATACTCATATATAAATGACCTAGTCATTGCCAAATTGCTTGATAGATGCTAGAGTGATTGTGCATGCTTTGCCACATATTTCATTTGCCATCTTATTGTGTGAGCATGTTGGTTGCATATTTTACTGATTCGAGGACATCCATTTGTTGCCTTGATTGTTTAGCTTTTTCTCTTTTGCCAAATGGATGGACAAGAATGCCTAAGGACTTCCTCTAGCTATCTATGATTTTCTCTTCTCAAACTCTATTCATGCTACATCACAAAGTTTGAACAACTTAGATTCGAATCTCTCTGTGTGAGGAGCACTCAGAGTCCCCGATTCGTCATAGAATTAAACTTCCAAAACCTCTTTGTGCATTTCGGTATGACCGAGTCATCCATTTCGGTCACACCGAGATCACTAAGTTGATCTAAGTTTTCAATCTTGGTGCAACCGATTTGAACTTTTTGGTCACACAGAGTTGCAATAACCGCTTGCGATTCTGCATCTTGGTGCCACCGAGTTGTTCCACTCGGTCACACCGATAGGGTCGGGATATATATACCCACGGGTGAGATTTTGGAAATTTCTTCAAACTCCTCAGCCCGCGCGTGTGTCCTGCTCCGCCTCCTCGGGTCTCCGGATCGTCTCCTCGCCGCCAGCGACCTCCCGCCGCTGGTTTCCATCGCCGTCCGAAAATCTGCTCCGCCTTTGTCACCATAGCGAACTCCCCCCGAATTAGGGTATGGGTTCGACCCTTGTGCTATTCTTTTACCTCTGATTCATAGCACATTGTTTTGCCATGATCCTTACCACATATGCAAACACTCTATCCACTGAAAACATCCTTTAGGTTAGATTTGATTTGAAAATTAAGGGTTAGATCTCCGCCAAACTCATCTCGGACCGACCGAGTTGTAGAAACCGGTCTCACCGATTTGGCTTAGTCCATAGCACTTGCAATTTTCGGTCTAACCGAAAACTGCAAATCAATGTGACCGAGTTTAATTCTCTGTGAAACCCAGCAGTCTCTGTGCCACTGAACTGTGACTCGATCTGACTGAGTTCACTAGTTTAGGTTCCAAAAGCTACTTCAGTGTCACCGAGTTTACAAATCGATAGCTCCAAAATGCTTTTTGTGGAGAACTAAAACTAAGCTTTTAAGTCATCTGTTGTGATGCTCATCCACTCTATCTCATATACATCTATTCACAGAGTCTGCTGTTAGTGAGTTTGCAGAGATGTCTAATCAGAGTGACAGTCAGAACAAGTCTAAGGAACATGTGCAGCTGAGTGAGGGTTCAGATCCCTCGAGCACTTCTGATGATGGCAGCAGGAGCACTCCCAGCAACTTGCCAAAGGCAGCCACCAGATCTAGGAAGAAGAGAACCTCAGAATCTGAGGATGAGGATTATGTTTCCACTAAGGAGGAAGTAAGCTCCAACAAGAAGATGCTGAAAAAGGAGTATGGCACAGCTGCTACAGTTAAGCCAGGAATGAATAAGAAGGCTCCAGCAAAGAGAATTCCTATGTCTAAGGCCAGATCCTCTACTCAAGAGATAATGGAGTTCACTCTTGAACCCAAAGAAGGTGGAGAAGGCAAGAAGAGGAAGGAGAGGGTCAAGAAGACCATTGTCAGAGTCATTGGAAAGCCCTCCATGATGAAAGATCCCTCTGAAGATGAAGAAGAAGAAGAGGATTCTCCAGCACCCAAAGCTCAGAAGCTTATGGGAGATGTTATAAAGTCAGGGGCTGCAACATCAAAGCCCAAAGCTGCCCCCAAAGCTCAAGCTCAGAAGCCTCCTAAGACCAAGAGGAACACCAGAAGTACTCCTGCTGAAGAGAAGAACAAGGCCCCAGTGTCTGAAGCTGAAGAAGAAGATGATGAGTCTCTTGTTTTGAGAAAGTTGAAACCCAAGATCCCAGACCACAATGATACTCATCCAGTAGCTGAAGACATGCACATCAGAAAAGATGCTGGACTGAGATTGTGGAGACAGTCTGATCCCTATGCTGTGAGGAGAAGGGCTGCAATTGACTACATGTTTCACACAAAGGAACAACAAGACTTTTATGGAACTATTCTGCTTGACAAGAAGCCCATTGTGTGTGACATGAGATGGGTTGATTGGGAATACATCCAGGAGAATGAAGATCATTTTCCAGGAGTTTACGACAGCTTCAAAGCATGTGGAGTAGATGAGTTTGTTGGATAGAAGCTCACAAAATGGAATGATGAGATGATCATGCAGTTTTACTCCACTGCTCACTTTTACCCAGATGGGAAGATCATATGGATGTTAGAAGGTACTAGGTACCAATCCACAGTTGAAGAATGGGCAAAATTGATAAATGCCCCAGAAGAACATGAAGATGACTTGGATGCGTGTGCCAAGAAGAAGAAGGACCACAACACTATGGCTAACATGTATAAGGAGATCCCAGATAAAGCTTTGGAGACTCACAAGCTTGGATATGTACATTTCTTGTTGTCTGGTCTGCCTACTATCAACTGGATCCTAAGGCACACTCTGCTACCCAAGTCAGGAGATCACAAGATGATCAGAGGGCACTCTATCAACCTGCTACAACTTTTTGATGTCCCTTAGAAGTTCAAGGTCATGATTCTGATTGTAGAGAGAATCAAGAGGACTGTTGCTGACCAAAAGAGAAGCTGTGGGTATGCTCCACACATTCAGGAGCTCATCAACTCCAAGATGGGCACAGGAACATATCTGTTGGATAAGAAGCATCTACCCCTATATCCTGATTTTGAAGATAATACTGTTGTGATGAATGAGGAGTAACCATCATCAGTTCAAGCAAATGAGAAGAGAGCCAAAGCAAAGGCTGAGAAAGCTGCCAAGATGCCAAGTGTTGAAGAGGCATCTCAGGTTTTCCTGAAGAGCAAGCAAGATCAACATGCATATCTGAGCCAGTCTACACTGAGGATTGAGAAGGGCTTGGCCACCCTGACTCAAAACCAGGGGAGCTTGGAGAGGATCATAGAGACCAAATTTTATGATCTTGATCTGAAGGTAACTGAGATTCAAACATCAGTTGAGCAGCTTCAGGAGGAAGCAGAAGAGAAGAGATGCAAGGCAACCACATATGCATTTCAGCGAGTACCAAGGAGTCAGAGGTCTGCTATCGTGCCAGTGACAGATTCTAGAGCTACAACATCAGTACCAGCAGCTACAGCTCTAGTGCCACCTCCAGCAGCCACTCCACCAGCTCCAACTACATCAATAGATGCCTTCGTCCTTGGAGTTCTCTCTACACCACCTCCCGAAGACCAAGCCTAAGAGACGCATAGCACTATGCATATTTGAACTTTTTGGTAACTTGTTGCCAAATGGGGAGAAATATGTATAGATCATAGGCTTCGAGAGAGTGTTTTGCGTCTTTGTCTTTGGTTGAACTTTTTATTGTGTGATATACTTTATGTCCTTGTGTGAGATACTTGTGTGATCATGTGATTGATCATTTGCGACCTTAATGCTTGTTTAGATGATACTATCTTTTATATCCATATATGATCATTCACTTGCTTGGTAATGAATGCATGCTTTTAATTTCTATCATTTTGAGTGCTCCACCAAGATGTATGTGACATGGAAGAGTAACCCATGATCTTAATCGATTGTGCATTTGCATTCAGAAGCGAATTTTAAATAATGCACAAATTTAGGGGGAGCTCTTGCTTATCACATACTTCTCAAAGCGATGATGTTTTTCAATCTTATTATCATCTGTCGAAGCTTTGATCTATAGGTTGTCATCAATTACCAAAAAGGGGGAGATTGAAAGTGCAACTATCCCTGGGTGATTTTGGTAATTCCTAACAACAAATAGCCCACTAACCTAATGCTATTTCAAGATAAATATTTCAGGAAAGCTCAAGGTTTGGCATGGCATGGGTCAGAAAGTGGACCCCTCAAAATATTAAGAACACATGTTGGCTCAAGCTCAAGACTCTACATTTTACTTTTAGTGATCCAAGATCACATTGAGTCCATAGGAAAAGTCAATACTATTAAAAGGGGATGAGGTGTTGCTTAATGAGTTACTTGCTCAAAATGCTTAGTGATATGCTCCAAAACCCTCAACTACTTTCTCATATCCACATATGTCCCAAATCAAAAGTCAAACTCGGCCCCACCGAAATTTCCTACCCGGCGCCACCAAGTTCACTTGACATAGCCACTGCCACAAACCCTAGTCATTTCGGTCTCACCGATAGGGATCTCGGTCTCATCGAGATGGGATTGCAACCTCTTTGTTTCCCTTCATAACGTTTCGGTCCAACCTAGATGAGTGATCGCTCCCACCGAGATTGCAATGCAAACTCTCTGTTTCCCCTTTGTAACGTTTCGGTCTAACCAAGATGAGCGAATCGGTCCCACCGAGTTTGCCTGACCAACTCTCTGTTTGCCTATTACCAAAATCATCCCACCGAGTTTGTGTAATCGGTCACACTGAGATTACGTTATGCCCTAACCCTAATGGAATCGGTCCCACTGAGTTGACATGTCGGTCCCACCAAAAATTCTTACGTTCACATTTTGAACTAAATAGGTCTGACCGAGTTTCATGATTCAGTCCCACCGAGTTCGGTGATTTGTGTGTAACGGTTAGATTTTGTGTGGAGGCTATATATACCCCTCCACCCACTCTTCATTAATGGAGAGAGCCATCAGAACATGCCTACACTTCCAACATACATTTTCTAAGAGAGAACCACCTACACTTGTGTTGAGGTCAAGATATTCCATTCCAACCACATAAATCTTGATCTCTAGCCTTCCCCAAGTTGCTTTCCACTCAAACCCTCTTTCCACCAAATCCAATCCTATGAGAGAGAGTTGAGTGTTGGGGATACTATCATTTGAAGCACAAGAGCAAGGAGTTCATCATCAACACACCATATATTACCTTTTGGAGAGTGGTGTCTCCTAGATTGGCTAGGTGTCACTTGGGAGCCTCTGTCAAGATTGTGGAGTTGAACCAAGGAGTTTGTACAGGCAAGGAGATCGCCTACTTCGTGAAGATCTACCATAGTGAGGCAAGTCCTTCATGGGCGATGGCCATGGTGGGATAGACAAGGTTGCTTCTTCGTGGACCCTTCGTGGGTGGAGCCCTCCGTGGACTCGCGCAACCGTTACCCTTCGTAAGTTGAAGTCTCCATCAACGTGCATGTACGATAGCACCACCTATTGGAACCACGCCAAAAATCTCTGTGTCTACATTGTGTTTGCTCCCTCAAACTCCTCCCTTTACCTTCATATGCAATTGTTTTACATTCCGCTGCTATACTCTTAGAATTGCATGTGTAGGTTAATTACTTGACTTGTGCTAAGTTGTTAAAATCTACCAAGAATTAAAATTGGGAAAAGGCTAGATTTTTATTTGGTCAAGTAGTCTAATCACCCCCCCCCCTCTAGACATGCTTTTGATCCTACACATTGGGGTAATCTATGCATAGGGGTTGATGGATGTTTTCGTCCTATGTTCTACGATATGAACTTTGGAGTGATTCTTTGTCGCGCATTGAGGGATTGTCATATGATTTAATTATGTTATCATTGTTGAGAGACGTTGCACTGGTGAAAGTATGAACCCTAGGCCTTGTTTTCAAGCATTGCAATACCGTTTTTGCTCACTTTTGTTACTAGTTACCTTTCTGTTTTTATATTTTCAGATTACAAAAACCTATATCTACCATCCATGTTACACTTTTATCACCATCTCTTGGCCGAACTAGTGCACCTGTACAATTTACCATTGTATTTGGTGTGTTGGGGACACAAGAGACTCTTGATTATTTGGTTGCAGGGTTGTTTGAGAGTGACCATCTGTTAGTACAACAAACCCTGGGTCTGTTGCCCAACTGTGCATAGGCACAAGATCAAGATTGAAGCACCAGCTCAAGATAGGGATTGAAGGACCAAGAGATTTGAAGAACCAGCATGCAACCAAGGAGGACCAAGGACGAGTCATAGAACAAGATATCTATGAGGAAAGAGCGTCCCTAGCCGGGCAGGCGAGCCCCACAAGGGGCCAGGCCACCACCTAAAACAAGCAACCAAGACTCCCCGGTAGTGCCTGCCGGGGCTTACGGGGCTTGAACCACCCTGCCGACCGCGCAAGTATGACCCACGTCGTCAATCAGTGCGGTGTCAAGCTGCAAGGTGATTAAGTGGCAGCGTTTGCCACATGGCATCCATCTCCTACAGAAGAAACCCACAGGTGACACGTCCAGCGACATGTCAAGAGAATAGATGCGGAGCTGGCGAGATAAGCCCGACAGGCCTTGCCGGGCAACTAGTGATGTGACACTGAGCGATGCATTTAATGCAACCTGCCAGCCCGCAGAGTTAGGTATGATAGCACTGTTTGCTATCATATCAGTGGGTAATGACTGTTTTGCCACTATGGTGACCCCTTAATCTATAAAAGGAGGCCCATGGCGATCGTAGGAGGGATTTAGAGGGTTGGAAACTTGACAAACGCAAACCGCCATACGCTTGTGGTGACCGTAGTCCTGAGGCAGGCCTTTCCGAGCAAGTGTACCACGCACCACCACGTTCATTTCCACCATTAATCCACCAAAGCAGGAGTAGGGTCTTACGCCTCGCGGCAGCCCGAACCTGGGTAAATTGCGTGTGTGCTCTCTGGCGTGCTGCCGCGCACTGGTATGCTCTTTGTGCAACGCGACGTCCCTCGCTGAACCAGCAAGGGGCCGCCCGGTCCCATAGGTGGCCGCGGATATCCCGTGACATCTTTGGCATGCCAGGTAGGGAGCTCGCTTGTGCGAACCTGAAAGCGCGCTCAACATATCATTTTCATCGCCATCTTCATCTTCAACGACACCATCAACCATGGCGCCCAAGAAGAAGAAGTTCGGCCCTTCGGCCCAGCCATCCACCTCGAAGGCTCTGCCGCCCGCGGCCCCAGATGTCGCGGGGGATGCGGCAAC
Organism: Triticum aestivum; assembly: GCF_018294505.1. Taxonomy (NCBI): domain Eukaryota; kingdom Viridiplantae; phylum Streptophyta; class Magnoliopsida; order Poales; family Poaceae; genus Triticum; species Triticum aestivum. The sequence continues at coordinate 297,474,628 of NC_057803.1, read as the reverse complement.
AAGTGAGGACGCGAGCGCTGCTGGGGGCGTGGCAGGAGCAGGTGGCGCCGTCGCCACTCCCCCCGTGGCAGGCACGGGGTCTGAAGGCATTGAAGGAGAACAGCTTCAGCAGCGTTTCGACGATCAAGCTCCGTAAGGTATGGACGGGAGGGTGACTCCACTTACATCCCTTCCTCCCACCGACGGGCGCAGCCATAGCAATAGCGCTTGGTCCAGGATGAGCCACCATCCTCCGACCGTCCCTGCCACGGGGGCGGTCATGGTGCGTGTGTCTCATCCCGGGCGAGCCAACCCAACCACTGCACCCGACAGACCCGCAGACCCTCAAGCGCCATCGCCGCGTGACCCCGCTGCCTAGGTGGCCGCCCCACCGCAGTGCGGGCGCGCCACCGCCGTTGCCTCCGCGGGCACCATCAGGAGCCAGGCGACAGTGCGGTCGAGGTCGTCAACTTCCATGCCAAGCACTGCCACGGAGGCTATGGCACGGGCCCAGCTGCTACTAAGGTTCCTGCCAGCAGCTGAGTAAATGGATGAATGGCGCGCCACCTTCCAGAGTCTGCTCGGTTTCGCTGAGGCTGGGGGCTCGCGGCGCGCTGGCCCGCCACGACCTCCCCAAGTGACGACGACTGCTCGTACTGCTGGCCGAACAAAGGGGGCTATCCCTATCGTGCAGTCCCCACCACGGCAGCAGGCGCAGCAAGATCAAGATCCCGACGACGTCTCGATGGCCTCTTCCGACCCTCGAGCACGTCCGGGCCAATGGCGGACCCCGAAAGATAGGCGGAGGGGAGACGCGCGCGTCATCATGGGACGGCCTCTCGATGACCCTCGCCAGACTGACGGGTGCGGCGACCTCAACGTCGATGAGTCTCCGTGCGGTGTTGGTGGGTGCCTACCTTTCGAGGTCGGCTGCCCTGCCTTTACACACGAGCTACGGCAAGTCTGTTGGCCACCCGTCCGCACGTTCAAGCCGGAGATACCCGAGAAGTATGACGAGAGACTGAACCCGACAAAGTTCCTGAGCATCTACACCATCGTTGTTTAGGCTGCCGGGGGAAGAGACGAGAAGGTGTTCGCCAACTACTTCCCGTTGGCTCTAAAGTCCAACGTGAGATCTTGGCTCATGCACCTGCCAGAGAACTCCATTTCATCATGGGCAGAACTATGCCACGAGTTCATCGATGCCTTCACCGGTGGCCACCAGGAGCCCGGCAGGCCCAGCGACCTACAGCTTCTCCAGCAGAAAGAGAAACTCTTCGTAAGTATTTACAAAGATTCAGTAAAGTCCATAGGAATATTCCGAATATCCATCATGCAGCTATTATAGCAGCCTTCCAGTCCAATGTACGCAACCATCGCATTCGTTCTAAGATGAATGTGCGGTTGCCAAAGACTGTGAAGGAGCTGTACACACTAGTGGGTAAGTGTGCTCGGATGGAGGAAGGCAGGAAGCTGCCCGGAGAGGAGGATTGCATCAATGTTGATTCAAAGGAAGAAGATGAATCAACCAGTCGAAGAAAGGGCAAGAAGCACAACAAGAAGCCAAGAGATAAAACAGTGATGACTGTGGAAGGTTCTGGCATGCCTAGTACTGGCAAGAAGGCCAAGGCTGAGGCCCCCGGCAAGGAAGTTGCCGCATGCACTGCCTGCCGAGAAGCCGTTGCCGCGGAGAAAGCTGGGAAAGGTGAAGGACCATACTGCAAGATCCACCAGACCAAGGGCCACGACCTCCATGAATGTTATCAAGTTGAGTAGCTTGTCAAGAGATAGAGAGCAGAGTATGATAAGTGTGATAAGGAGAAAGGTCAGAATGCTTCTGGCGGAAAGGGCCGAGGCGATGAAGCAAACCGCCCCGGCAAACCCTTTTGGAACCAAGGAAAACCCGCCAGGGGCCAAGAGAAGGAAACTTGTGATGATTTGAGTGATGGAGGAAATGAAGAGGAAACCAGTGAGCGGGAATTTCAGAGGGCCACTGACGCCTTATGCATTGATGGGGGTGCGTCCTTGCACTCCTCCAATTGCCAGCTCAAGCAATGGGCACGAGAGGTCAATGTTGTGGAGCCAACGCCAGAGGCCCGGAAGTCGCTCAAATGGTCCCGCACGCCCATCATATTTGATGAGGAGGACCGCCCTTGCCGCACCACCGCGGTAGGATGTTTGTCGTTGTTGGTTTCCCCAACAATTCGCAACCTCAAGGTCACAAAGATGTTAGTGGATGGCGGGGACAGGTTGAATCTAATTTCTCCAGCAGTTATTAACAAGCTTCAGATAGGAGAGGAAGAGCTCGAGGTTACCGACACGTTTCAAGGAGTCAATCCCGGTAGGAGCCGTCCCAAGGGAAAAATTACGTTGTCGGTGACATTTGGGGGAGATCTGAACTATAGGACTGAGAAGATTGTGTTTGATGTGGTTGAGCTCCCCCTGCCGTATAATGGGATTCTGGGACGACTGGCCTTGCCCAAGTTCATGGCAGCATCCCATTATGCTTACAACACCTTCAAGATGCCTGGGCCATTGGGAGTCATCACCATCCCATCAGATGAGAAGGATGCGATTATCTATGTGGACAGGATGTATCGGGATGCCGTCGCAGTAGAGCCTACGGTGGCAACGGTGCCTACCAAGGAAAGCAGAGGAAAGAAGAGGGATTCTAGGACCTCCGGCAAAGAGTCCGGGAAGCGTGCCCCCTCCGAGTGCACGGCACCCATTGATGACGTGTCGGAGTGTTCCAACAGCAAGAGGTCCAAGGTTGCAGCACCCCAAGTGAAGAAGGTCCCGGCAGGGCTGGCTGGTGTTGATGGTACTTTCACCATTAGCTCCACCCTTGACGACAAACAGGGAAGCACGCTCGTTGCCTTCCTACAGGCAAATATCGATGTGTTTTCCTGGCAACCATCTGATATCCTCGATGTTCCCAGGGAGGTAATCGAGCACCACCTTGTTATCTGCCCACATGCCCGACCCGTCAAGCAGAAAGTTAGGAAGCAAACCTTGGAGCGGCAGCAGTTCATTGCCGAGGAAATCAAGAAGTTAGAGGCAGCTGGATTGGTCATAGGAGTACTGCACCCTACATGGTTCGCAAACCCAGTGGTAGTCCGGAAGGCGAATGGGAAATGGAGGCTTTGCATTGATTTCACAGATCTCAATAAATCTTGCCCAAAGGACCCATTCCCCTTGTCGCGCATCGATCAGATTGTGGATTCTACTTCAGGGTGTGATCTTCTCTCCTTTTTGGATGCATACTCCGGATGTCACCAGATCTTCATGTTCAAAGAAGATGAGGAGAAAACATCATTCATCACTCCATGTGGTACATATTGTTTTGCCCGCATGCCTTTCGGATTGAAGAGTGTTGGATCTACTTTTGCAAGAGCAGTCCAGATTGGTTTTGACCCACAACCCACAACTGCATAGAAACACAGAAGCTTATATGGACGACATTGTAGTCAAAACCAAGGATAAGGCCACCCTTATCCAGGATTTGGAGGAGACATTTGCTAATTTGCACAAGGTCAACCTGAAGCTTAACCCGGAGAAGTGCGTATTCGGTGTTCCCTCCGGCAAGCTACTTGGGTTCTTCGTGTCCCACCGGGAGATCGAAGCTAACCCCGACAAGATCAAGGCCATTGAGCAGATCCAAGCACCAAGGACAGTTAAGGATGTGAGGCGCTTGACGGGATGCGTTGCCGCACTAAGAAGATTCATTTCCAAGTCTGCCGAGCGTGCCCTGCCATTCTTCAAAATTTTGAAGAAGGCACGGCCTATGAAGTGGACCCCGGAAGTAGATACAGCCTTGCAAGAGTTCAAGGCTTACCTGTCATCTGTGCCTACCTTGGTTGCACCCAAACCTCAAGAGCCGTTACTACTTTACTTGGCAGCAACCAACCAAGTGGTCAGTGCAGCCTTGGTAGCACAGCGAAAAGTGGGTGAAACAGAGAGCGGCCAGACCACGGCAGAGTCAAAAGAGGATCAGAACAACAGTAAGCACGGCAACAAGTGCAACCCCAAGGACGCGGCAAGGAAGAAAGTGGTGCAGCGCCCAGTGTACTTCGTTAGCTCCTTGTTGCAAGGGGCTAGATTGAGGTACTCTGGTGTGCAAAAGTTGATCTTTGGCCTTGAAATGGCCTCAAGGAAATTGCGCCACTACTTCCAAGCCCATGAGATCATGGTTGTTACTCGTTTTCCGTTGCAGAGGATACTCCAAAACCCTGAGGCTACTGGTAGAATAGTGGAGTGGGCTTTGGAGTTATCCAGTTTTGGTTTGAAGTTTGAGAGCAATTCAACCATTTAAAGCAGGGCGCTGGCAGAGTTTATTGTAGAATGGACGCCAACCCCTGATGAGGAAGCAACAGAAACAGCTCTCCCCGGCAAGGAATCACCCCAAGAATGGATTATGTATTTTGATGGTGCTTTTTTCCTACAAGGTGCAGGGGCTGGCATGCTTCTTGTGGCCCCCTCCGAGGAGCACCTGAAGTACGTCATCCAAATGCACTTTTCCCGAGAAGAAGCCACCAACAATATAGCTGAGTATGAAGGGCTCCTTGCCGGGCTCAGAATTGCAGCAGAATTGGGAATCAAGAAGCTAATCATTCGAGGAGATTCACAGTTGGTGGTGAGACAAGTCAACAAGGATTACCAAAGCACATTGATGGAAGCATATGTTTAGGAATTAAGGAGGTTAGAGGAGCGCTTTGACGGGTTGCAAATAGAGCACGTACCCCATGTGGAAAACAGCATAGCTGATCACCTGTCAAAGTGTGCTACACAGAAGCTTCCTGTGGAACCAGGAACTTTTGTTCTCCACCTCTATCAACCCTTTGTATCACCAACCACAATTGCCCGGAAAAGGAGAATGTTGGACTACGGTAAGCCTCTTCCAATCGAGCCATCCGCTCCCGGCGGAGACCCTGCCAGAAACAACTCCTCACAGCCTGCCGGACCACCCCCTCCAGCCGGGACTATGGACCCAGCTGGTGCTCCCGCAGCCGAGGAGGTTCCGCTAGTCCTCATTGCCGAGCCTCAGGCTCCAACTTGGGCAAGGCACATCGTTCGCTTCCTCCAAACCGGAGAACTCCCCGGCGACCCAGATGAAGCTAAGAAAGTAGCCCGGAGGGCCAGTGTGTATTAGTTTGTCGATGACACTCTATACAGAAGGAGGCCCAACGGTGTGAAATTGAAGTGTGTCTGCCGGGAGGACGGAAAGGAACCGCTGGCTGAGATTCATAGAGGAATGTGTGGCTCACACATTGGATCAAGGGCATTAGTTGGGAAAGCATTTTGGCAAGGATTCTATTGGCCCACAGCTCTCCAAGATGCAGTTGACCTCGTCACGACATGTGAAGCCAGTCAGTTCCATTCCAAGAAAACACACCTGCCTGCCCAAGCTCTTCAGACAATCCCTCTGTCATGGCCATTTTCGGTCTGGGGGCTCGATATCCTTGACCCCTTCCCCCGAGCAATCGGGGGCTTTGAATTCTTGTTCGTTGCCATCGACAAGTTTACAAAGTGGCCAGAAGTGACTGCCATGAGGAAGGTGACTGCTCAGTCAGCTATCAAGTTCTTGAGAGAATTGGTGTGTCCTTTCGGAGTCCCGGCAAGGATCATCACTGATAACGGCACCCAATTCACGAGCCACACCTTCATGCAATATGTTCAAACCCTCGGATGCAAGATCTCATTTGCCTCTGTGGCACACCCCTGGAGCAATGGACAAGCTGAGAGGGTGAATGCTGAAGTGCTTCATGGACTCAAGACAAGGACTTTCGATATGTTGCAGAAGCACGGCAGGCGGTGGATCGAGGAGCTGCCGGTAGTTCTCTGGTCCCTCAGAACGACACCTAATTGAGCTACCGGGCAGACTCCCTTCTCCCTAGTCTATGGGGCAGAAGCAGTTATCCCCACATAACTCATTTACGGGTCTCCTCGGGTGCTTGCCTATGATGAAGTACTGCAAGATCAGCACCGGCGTGATGACGTTGTGCTACTTGAGGAGAACCATCTCCGGGCCGCTACGCGTGATGCACGCTATCAGCAAGCCCTGCGTTGCTATCACAGCCGCAGGGTTCGTGCCTGGTGTCTTGAGGGAGGTGAACTTGTCCTTAGGCGCATTCAATCCGCCAAGGGTACACATAAGTTATCACTGAAGTGGGAAGGCCCTTGCCGGGTAGTACGAGTCTCTAGACCCGACATAGTCCGTCTGGAGACTGGAGATGGAACACCGTTGCAAAACTCATGGAGCATTGAGCATCTCCATAAGTTCTACCTGTAAGGCGCAGAGGCTGTCAGGACCTACCCGGCAGCCATCCATTGTACATGGCATTGCCGGAGATGCATGTAACCCCTTGTACAAGCCGGGGCGATGACCCCTTTCAAGAGAAAATAAAGAAGCGTTGTAGGGGGGCAACTAAGATTGCATGCATGCACGAGCACACCCAGATCATTGCATAAGCACTTCATGAGCATTTGCATATGCATATAAATAGGATTGCATCCTGCATTCATTCTCATCTACATGGAGTTGCAGGTTCTTGCCATGAACCTAGCTTCGACAAAGGAAGAGAAGATTGCACGGCACGGCGATCCCCGGCAAGCCAAACAGATAAGTTCACCTCTTGTCCATTAGTATTCTATAAAGCTACAACTTTGCATAAGAAAACCTCGTGTTCCTCTTTGAAACTTAGGTGCTCCCATCCATGACTCGAACGCTGCTTCAGTCAGGGTGGTCGTAGTGGCCTTTGGGAAAAAGGAGTTGGCGGGGGGTTGGCCCATCTGTCTGTTCCCCGGCAGACAAAGTTATCTGGCAAACAAAGAGGGTCCCGATAGGATATCCTGCCAGGAAAAACTCGTTTATTCTAATAAAGAGGCGCTTTGCCTCTGCATGGACATACACATGCACGAGTTCCTGACAAGATTCATATTTTTCATTCATATGCAGTTGCAAGTACAAGCATTACAGAACACAAAGATGGACTCGAGAGATTACATTATTTGAATTAAAAAATTGGTGATTGCCTACAGGTTTAAGATTAAAAAAAAGATAAGTGCCCCGTTACGCCTTTGCCCCTGTCCATCTCCTGCGGGAAGAGGTTGGAGAGGGCCGGAGGCGCGCACAGCTGGGATCCGGCGCCTCCCCAGGATCAGGGCGGCATGGCTCCCCGGCAGGGAGGAAGAAACCGGAGGGCAGGCATGGATGGGGACGCTGCCAGAGGACCAGATGGGTGGCACGGAGTCACCGACAAACACGACTCGTTGAAACGGCCATCCCCGTTCTTGACGCGTCATGGGTTACGGGTGCCGTCCGCATCACTACCACCCGAAGACCTCGGCGCGACCACCACGCCGGGCACCATGCTCTCTAAGCCCTCCCACAAAGAGCATGGTCGTCCCCGGGAGCCCTGACATTAGAAGTCACCGCACATCCCGAAGACGTGTGAGAAAGCAAGGAGCCTTCCTGTCCGATGGAGAAAACCACGTCCAGGAGGAGCCAGATTCGCCCCTGTTAGTGGGGAATCTCTCATGTGGCTCCTCCCCAATGTCGCGAAGGGAATAAGAATGGGGAGCGATCGAATACCACGCGGCGTGCCCATCTCGAGTCGCGGAATGGTGTTGGCCGCATCCCTTCCCACCGAAGTTAAGGACATGGGCAACCCGGCGGGAAGCGCGCCGGAGTTGCCACTCCCGGCATCGGCACCGCGCCGCCCGAACTTTCCTTTCAGATCCAAGGGAAATCCCAAACAAGAGCCCAGGGGTTGGCCCCGGGCCCTTCCCTTCAGCATTACCCGAAGAAGCAGAGAACTAAGAGAAGAGGAGGAAGGATGCAGGGATGAATGACTTCGCCTCCTCTGCCCCTCCTCTTATAGGTCGGGCAGGGAAGCGCAGCTGCTCCGTCAACAGGCAACCACCACCCTCCCCCGCCAATTCAAGGTAGGCAGGCCCTCTTCAAGATGCTCCTCCGCACTACACACCTCTGTTACCTACCCCGCGCTATGCATGCGGCATATATGGCTAAGGATAAGAGTGCGTTGTGGGAAGAGTAATTTGGTGGTTTCTACCCCGTGCATTAAAGTCATTCACGGGCAATCACTGCTGTGGCCCCACCACTATTGGCTTTACACCATGTGCGGGGAAATCGAAAACTGCCCCAAGATCAAGACTAATGAAGCAGCAAAGAAAAACCTCAAGGGTCCAACCCCTTCAACAATTCTACCTATGCACTTATTAGGCCCTACCCTGATGATACTCAGCAGCACGTTCGGGGCAGGCCCGATGGCTTCTGTCGGTACAACAAACCCTGGGTCTGTTACCCAACTGTGCACATGCACAAGATCAAGACTGAAGCACCGGCTCAAGATAGGGATTGAAGGTCCAAGAGATTTGAAGAACCTGTATGCAACCAAGGAGGACCAAGGATGAGTCAGAGAACAAGATATCTACGAGGAAAGAGCCTCCCTCGCCGGGCAGGCGAGCCCGGCAAGGTGCCAGGCCACCACCTAAAACAAGCAACCAAGACTCCCCGGCAGCACCTGCCAGGGCTTACGGGGCCTGAAGCACCCCGCCAACCGCGCAAGTATGACCCACGTCGTCAATCAGTGCGGTCTCAAGCCGCAAGGTGATTAAGTGGCAGTGTTTGCCACATGGCAGCCATCTCCTATAGAAGAAACCCATAGGTGACACCCATCCAATGACGTGTCAAGAGAACAGATGCGGAGCTGGCGAGATAAGACCAGCAGGCCTTGCTAGGCAACTAGTGATGTGACACTGAGCGGAGCATTTAATGCACCCTGCCAGCCCACAGAGTTAGGTATGATAGAACTGTTTGCTATCATATCAGTGGGTAATGACTATTTTGTCACTTTGGTGACCCCTTAATCTATAAAAGGAGGCCCATGGCGATCATAGGAGGGGGTTAGAGGGTTGGAAACTTGACAAACCCAAGCCGCCATACGCTTGTAGTGACTATAGCCCCGAGGCAGGCATTGCCGGGCAAGTGTACCACGCACCACCATGTTCATTTCCACCATCAATCCAAAAAACCCGAAATAGGGTCTTACACCTCGCGGCGGCCCGAACCTAGGTAAATTTCTTGTGTGCTCTCTGTCGTGCTGCTGCGTGCTAGTCTGCTCTTTGTGCAACGCGACGTCCCCCGCCGAACCAGCAAGGGGCCGCCCGATCCCATAGGTGGCCGTGGATATCCCGCGACACCATCTTCATCCTACGCCACCCACGGATTAATAAACCTTAGGTCATCCACTTGAGGGAAAATTGCTACTGCCCTACAAAACTCTGCGCTTGGAGGCCCAACACGAGTCTACAAGAAGAAGGTTGCGTAGTAGATATCAAGCTCTTTTCTGGCGCCATTGCCGAGGTGGTGAGTGCTTGAAGGTATATATTTAGATCTTGTAATTGAATCTTTTAGTTTCTTATTTTATTACTAGTTCAGTCTATAAAAGAAAACTGCAAAAAATGGAATTGAGGTTGCCTCATATGCTTCATCTTTTTAATGTCTTTTGTGAAAATGATGGAAAGGAAAATTGTGCTCAAGTGTTAGAAAAAGAATTCAGTAAATAGTTCCTATTTCCTATGCACAATCATAAATAATAACCTGTGGTGAGAATGTTAGTATCCTAACAAGTTGAAGCAACAACAGATAAAATAGAAAAAAACACTGAAAATGAAATATAATTTGAATCAAGAAAGGAACTAAACTAAACCTAGTATATAACATTACACAGTCACTCGACGCTAGTCCCCGGCAATGGCGCCAAAATGATCGGTTATAGTACAATGGGGTTTTACGCCCAAACTATGGGTTGTCAAAGTTGTCCACAAGGACTAGGCAATGGCGACTAGACTTGGCTAATGCTAGGTAACACAATTTAGAATATGAATGTGAGAAAATAAACCTAAACTAAAAAAGTTTGGTCCCGAAGATCATCACCAAAGAAAAATGTGAAACAAGCAAAGGGAGGTTCAGATTGTACTCTGTCTTTTTGGTATTATCGTTTTACTTGAGAAAGTAAATACTGACACAAGCATACAAAAATGACCAACGGGAAACAACAATACTAGAACACATATGTCTATCTAACATGTAGCAGAGAGAAGAAACAATATTATGGAACATAATGGAAATACTTCATATCACAACACATATATCACTAGTACATAGCTATCACAAAGACTGGAAATTAAATTTTCATACATCTCACTTCTACAGATAGTAACATCAACACAAAATTCACAAGAAACAATATGAATTATTAAAAGCAACTAACTGACAATTAGTCACACACAGAAAACATATATGATTTGGATTACAGAAGACACAACACAAGCACTAATAGATCAACATAACAGAAATACGAAACCACATGAATAATTCACCAATTCTTACAATATATCGAGAGAGGGAAAGCAAGGGACGGAGCAAGGGAGAACAACAACAATATTGGGAAAGGGGAAGTAGCAGGGGCCGTGAGGAGAGAAGCATCACTAGTTTTGTGGTTCGAAAAAGAAGCAATAGGACAGAGGCTCGGCAGCAGCAGAGAAGGTTGAGAGAGAGCAGTGGCAATGCTAAGGGAGAAGCAGCGGAGAGGACACAGGAGCAGGTGCAAGGGGAAGAAGAAGGGCTTCAGGTCCTTGGTCAGTCTGTGGGGATGGAGCAGCACCAAGGATAGCAAGAAATAGTAGCGGAGTTCAGATCGGAGGAGAGGAGGAGCAGAGGTTGCGGAAGAATAGCAGCAGGCATACAGCAAGGAGGGAGGTGGTGATGGTGATTGTGGCGCGGTGGTGGATGCTGCAGTGGTGGAGATGGAGCGGATGGATGGCTGGGTGGTGCACCACCACACCGGCCTGGCCGTGGCAGCGGCCGAAGGTGCATAAGGAGGTTGGCAAAGGGAGAGAGATGTGAGGCCTGATTTGGGAATGGAGGCGGCTAGGGATTTTGATTCCCTCCCTGATCTGCCACTGTTGCTCTTTGTCCCTTCTCCTTCTCTCTTCACAAGAAGGTCCCTTTTCTCCTTTAGCTTGCTCCTGGTTAGTTCTTTTCTTCTCACCTCAAGTTCTTGACGTATTTCTTTCATGCCCTTATGTCTTCTGTTTACCCACATAGTCGAAATCTTGATGCTTATAATGCCTTTGCGCACTTTTCTACAAAAGAAACAAGTGACAAGTAATTGATCCTTTTATGTGATTTTTATTCAAATATGCAATACTTCATAGCAAGAATGATGGTCAGCTCATGATAAATGCTATATTTGTGTGCCAAAATATGAATAGGAAATGTGCTTATCAAGTTCCCCCACAATTAAATCTTTACTTGTCCTGAAGTAAAGGAATATCACAAGAGCGAGATAGTGAATAGTGAGCTGAATAGAGAATGCATGCTTTGGACTTAGCTAGTGAAAAATAATTATTAGGAGTGATACAAAGCAATAGGATACTAGTTAACACTTTTTTTAAATAGAGAGTTGTATTAATTAAGTTAGAAAACATAGTTCGTACAATCGTGCAAGGCCACGCTCAAGACACGGGTTGGCACTGTACCTTGCATAACCCCACCACGCAACTCTCTACACCCCAACTGGGCATGACTATGAGATAACCTATTGTCCCTTCTATCTACTTTGCAAACTCTAACTTCTCTGTTCCCTTTGATGGCTTGAAACTCCTCTGCAATTGCTCCAACTTCTGATCTATCAATAGACGAGAGGATGAGCGCCTTTTTCACCGAGCTGCAATCCGTCTCGATGATTAAGGGTAGATCTGTCCCCCGACATTGACTTCCATAGTCCTTCTAGGCAAGCCATGGCTTCCCGTAGTCCGCTACATTCCACCAAGGTATATAATCCCAAGCTGATAAGATAATTGTTCCATCATGGTCTCGAATCATAGCGCCCCTGGCTCCACTCCTACTTTCCTCCAGAAAACTTCCATCAACATTGACCTTAGCCCATTGCAAAAGAAACAAGTGACAAGTAAATGATCCTTTTATATGAGTTTTGTTCAAATATGCAATACTTCATAGCAAGAAATGATGGTCAACTCATGATAAATGCTATATTTGTGTGCCAAAATATGAATAGGAAATGTGCTTATCAAGTTCCTCCACACTTAAATATTTACTTTTCCTCAAGTAAAGGAATATCACAAGAGCGAGGTAGTGAACAGAGAGTTGAATAGAGAATGCATACTTTGGACTTAGCTAGTGAAAAATAATTGTTAGGAGTGCAACAAAGCAATAGGATACTAGTTAACTCTATCATCTAAAATGTGACAGTGATGAAAGAAGATCAACCAGTTTAAATGTTGATTGTGCCAAAAGGGTCCTAAAGAGAGCATGATCCTTGAAACCGACAACAACTTGAATAAGAACTAGTGATAAAATCACTTATTACTAGGAACACGGCATTGTGGTTGAACCACTAATTGAATTTAGAAGAAACTTTGATGTTATTATATTAGTCTCACCATAGGAACATACCACCGATCCAGGGAACATGGTATACAACCGGCTCGACTAATTATAGATTTTTCTATTTGTCTCCCCAAAGGAACATACCGTCGATCCAGAGAACATGGTATACACCTGGTTCGACAATTACATTTTTTTAAGATTAATTACCGTCCAATCTAACCAGATTTCACATGCCACCGGTCTAGGGAACATGACATGCTACTATAGGTAGTCAGACTTATTTATTCATTATTACCTATTGAACAAAAGGAATACAAAAGGGAAACAAGAATCTACACTCATCCGGGTCTGGTTCACATGCTACCAATCTAGAGAACATAGCATGCTAATCCATAGTGGTTAAGTGATTGCTCTGAATGGGAACACACTTGGCACAAATTCAGCATCTAAACATAGTGATCTAGGTGTATCAAGGTAATAGCAGAAAATGGTGGAGTTTACTAGTGCACTAGGGATTTGAGCAGTCAAAACTAATAGCTTTCACTACTTTTAGCAAAGCAAGCATTCTGTAGATCACTAGTTTACAAGGCATTCAGAAATCATGATACACTAATTCACATCAAGCACAATCTGTGAGAGGTAGAACTCTTGGTTCAACTCCACATGATTTGGAGGCTCCCAAGTGACACCTAACCAATATAGGATACATCACTCTCCAAAAGGTAATAGATGTTGTTGATGATGATGAACTCATTGCTCTTGTGCTTCAAAAGATAGTCCCTCAACACTCAATGACTCTCTCACAGCTTTGGCATGGTAGTAGGAGAATGATTGGGATGGAAAGCAACTTGAGGGGGCCAGAAATCAAGGATGAAATGGTTGGAGTAGAATCCCTTGATTTCAACACAAGTGTAGGTAGTTCTCTCTCAGAAAATGGATATGGAAGTGGTGGCTTCGTCTTGGTTGCTCTCACTGAGAGTAGGTGGTGTGGGTGGGGTATATATAGCCTTCACCAAAAATCTAACCGCTACGCGCCTTTATGCACAACTCGGAGGGACTGGGTGAAAAACTTGGTGAGACCGATTAGTGCAAAAGATTTGAACTTTAAACATTTCGATGAGACTGGATGAATCCACTCGATGGGACCGATTTGAGATGGCCTAAGCACAATCAGCATTTCGGTAATTCCGATCAGTTTCACTCATTAATTCCGAAATGAAGTCAATTGGTTACAGAAAGTTAGCCAGTGCACTTCGGTGGGACCGAATGCCATCTTGGTGAGATCGAGTTTCTAAGGTCTAGGAAATGGCTCTGTCAAGTGTACATCAGTGGGTCCAGGTGTATGTGTATCAATGGGACCGAGATGAACTTTAGGGTTTTGGACAGGTTGGAATGTAAGGGTGTGGCTGAGGGTTTTGGAGCAATATCTTCAAGCACTTGAGAAAATGACTCATGATCAAAACCTTATCCCCTTTTAGTAGTATTGGCTTTCCTATGTACTCAATGTGATCTCGGATCACTTAACCAAAAATGTAGGGTCTTGAAGCTTTTGCCAATGCTTGCCATTTGTAGCTTGAGGAGTCCACATCTCCATCCATCTTCTTGACTAGGTTGAACTTTTCGTGAAATATACTTGAGGAAACCATTAGTCCAACAACATGTATGTTGACATGAATTACCAAAACCACCATGGGATCGAATGTGCTTTCAAATACGCGTGACCCCGTGAAGATCAAGCATCTTCACGCCCTCTTGTTTTTGTGATGGTTCACTACTCTTGACTATGATGTAGCCCATGTTAGCATATCGCTCAGAACCAGGGTCAATTGATTGTTAGAAATTTATAGAAATCTACATCATGCCGCCAATGAACTGAACCAAAGCAATACTCGTGGGAAGCATACAAGAACATCAAGTAAAAGATTGCATCTAATACAATAGATCTTATTTTCTACTCGCACAATTTATGCTCTAGAACTCATCTAGTTCTTAATTCTTTTAGCAATAGATCAAATTCATTACTAAACTTTTGTGAAGTACCCTCATAATCACATGTAATCTAGATCAAAACCTACATCTACTCATAGAATCGCTCATGATGCCACTGTTGGGAAATGTAGTAGAAAAAATATTTGTATCCCTACGATCAAGGTCCCAGATCACTATGAAGATGCATACAATGTTAGATTGGGTCATTACCAAATTTGAGATACAGCGGAAGAAGAGTTGTTGTAGATATTCATGAAGTCCCTTGAACCGTCCATGATGATCCCTTAGACAAAAGACCGAAAGCATGGCCTCTCTACAGATTACAAGCATATAGGCTTCACAATTTGGCAGCACTTTTACCATCCAAAGAAAATTATCGCCGGAGAATTAGTGAAGGGAGAAGAGAACCTCACGAGGCCTCTCTATTATGAGGATTAGAGAGAACTAGAACTAGTTCAAGTCTAGATCAAAAACTGGAACTAGAGAGAGGGGGCGCCCGAGATCAAGGGAGAACTTGTGTATCTCAAAGGGGACACCCCCTCACATATATATAGGTGGAGGGAGGCCTAGGATGACTTGGAGGAGGGAAAACCCTCCCTTCGGTCGTAGTCAAGGTGGAGGAGTCCTCCTCCAACTCCCCTGCACCCCTTAGCTTGTGCAATAAGCTAAAAGGGGGCGCCATCCCTACATGGGCCTTCAAGGCCCATTAGCTCTCCACTAATAGGTCAATTGATATGTCCTTTAGCCCATTGATTCTAAATAGGTTCTAGGGACTCCTAGATCATTATCTAAGTCCTCTATTATTTATATTAGGTCCCCGAAAACAATTTATGCCTATATATCATTTCCCGGTTTACCAGTATTCCCCAAAGCGCTTCCGGTTCCTCTCGAAACTATTCCGAGAATATTTTCTCTTAACTTTCATTCCACTAACACTCACAGATTGTGATTCCCTTAAGATTGGGACCCTGTAGTTTTTGTAAAACATAGACATGAATGAAACTCCCTTTCGTTCAAGGACCAATAGCGGAACCGTGGATATCCACGATCTTGTGAATACACAAATGATATTCGAGTGAACCTTTGGTTATCATATGCTATTCCCTTTGCTTTGTGATACGTTATAAAACCCGAGGTGAGATATATTGGTATCCTCTTGAGTCATTCTCATGCTCACTATGAAGGTCTCCTCGTTACCAGTTTTGTTCTTATTTCTCGTTGACATGTTCCACCATCCCTGTGACCTAGTCACCTATGTCTGACCAGATGATGATGGATGTCGTCACACCAAAAGGGCCCTAAGAATATCTCTCCATCATCGAAGGATAAAATCCACTCTTGAGCTATCTAGCCCCTTGTCAAACTTTTTGATGAACCTATAAGTTGTCGTTGTGATCACCGTGTTACAAATGACATTTGAGCAACCCCAAAGTCCATCGTATGGTAAGAAGTGACTACGATACTCTCATGGTCTAGGAACTAAAGCATACCTTAACTCTTTGTGTTATATCGATTGACTTGTGATGGTAGTATCCCAAAGTATAATAAACAAGTTGGGTCAATCCAATATGATCATTCTTCTAACATCATACTCTCAAAGTTGTTTGGGACTATCGTTACACTTAAAAATATCCCAAGATCTGGAAAGCATGACCACAAACAACACTTGAGCTAGTCCTAGAGGCGAGACTAGGAATCGTATTTTACCATTTATCATTCCATGCATGCTCATGAGTCTTCCAGTAAATGTCATATTCCAGAATCATAGCAGTTATAGCATAGAATATAAACTCTTAATTATAAACATAGAAATAAATAATACAATGTTATTGCCTCTAGGGCATATTTTCAGCAACAAGCTCTAACAATGAAGCTTTTCCCAAAATTGGTGAGTGGTCAGGGCTTGAGTACATCAACTCCTCCAGAAATTTCTGTCGCATACGATGTACAAGACAAGTTTTCTCAATTAAGCCTTGAATACTCAGGGCTTGCCATACGTGCTTCGCTCGGTTACACTTGAAGAGGAGATGCTTAATGTCTTACGCTCCAATCCCACAGACTAGGCATTTCCCTCTCACTTTGATATGGCGGTTCGCTAGGGTAACCCGACAAGGAATAGTATTATGCATAACTCTCCAACAAAAATATCCCTCATAGACACTCTGAGTCCCCATATTTTATCCCAAATTGGATTAGGTTATATACCAATTTGTTGATCACCTATGTTTAACCTTTGGCCATATTGGCCCTCTCATTCTACACAATATGATGAATGCGCAGAGAAGGTGCTTGTATGAGTTAGGTTCCAAGCAACAAAATCTTGCATGCCAAAAGATGATAAAGGGATAGCAAGAATTCTTTGAACATCCACTTGCTAGAAAGTTTGCTTCACTAGGTCCACATCCCAGTGATCTGTGTTGTGATCAATAAGGTCGCTCACCCTACTAAGAATGTTTTGGCCCCTTCTAGTTGTTACTTTACCTGATGCACTATTTGGGAACCATTCGTCTTTTCAAATACCAATCTTAGTTCCATCTCCCACATACCATATATGACCACATTTTATGTAAGAGGAATAGAGAGGGGAGATAATTGGCGTCATGTGGTGTGTATTGTATTGAGCCTCTTGGGCGGTTTATATAGAGTACATGGCTTAGAGGGCAAGAAGCCTCTCCTAGAGATAAGACCGGAGATGATTTCAAATCATATGCTACCAACTACAAGAGATATGCCTAGATACTCTAACATCCAACCACAGTCATACCGGTAGCGTCACAGACAGCAGGAGTGTCACGAACGGTCAGACTAGAGAGAGATCGGCATAGAAGCTGACGGGTTGACATCCCCCCGCAGTCGTAGCGGGAGCGCTACGGACGGTGTCGCATCACGAACATGTTGACTATAGAGGAAACCGTTGAGTTGCTCAAGCGAGGTGATAGCCCTTTGTGTTGAAGTCGAGGAAGCCGAGAGCATGGGTGGTGGAGTCATGGTCGAGGTAGCCGTGCGAGGGGCCGTCATGGTCGATGTCGTGCTCAGGTGTCGGTGTCGAGGTAGCCGCACATGAAGCCGCATGTGCGTAGTGCGTGAATAGAGTAATGGAGACACGTTGAGGTGGTCGTCAAGGAAGCCGATGCCAAAGGAGACACAGTTCGAGCCGTCGAGGATGAGGTCGTACATAGTTTTGTGAGAACCAGGTGCATGTCGGGGACGAAGGCATACTCTAGTTTTGGCAGAACCGAGTGCACAAACAAGAACTCAACGGTGATGTGATCGAGGCAGTTGTAGAGGAGGGTGTCGCTATCGAAGAAGTTGTCGATACCGATGAAGACAAGGCGTCGATCCGAGCTTGCCAGACTTGGGAATGTGTTGGGGATGAAGACATGTATCGATGTTGCTAGTGCCGGGCATGCGAAGGTAGGACCATCATGACCTGTGCTCCATTGTCGTAGGGACTAGCAGAGGAGGCCTCTGTGACAGTTGCGAGGCACAGAGGGCTAAAAGAGAGAAGTGATGATGCAGTTCACGGTTGTTAGAGTAGACAGAGTAGTCGGGGATGAGATGATGTTGGCGACAAAGTCGTGGTGAATGAAGACGAAGCCGGTGAAACTAGCAGCGACCTGAAGTGGTCATGTTGGATGCTTGGACTGGTGAAGACGTTATCGGCGGGACATGCAACAGCGAGGAGCAGCCATGCAGGTTGCCTGTATAAGTGCGACGGTGGTGCTCGAAGTTGCCCAACACATGACAAAGACCATGTGCGCACGGTAGCGATCACACGTCGTGGAAGGCAGCGTATGAGAGCCGGGGACGTAGGGTTCATGGACACGGTGAAGATGACCGGATGCAGCGGCACTGTAGGATCGAAAGTATGTCTAGAGGGGGGTGATTAGACTACTTGACCAAATAAAAACTTATCCTTTTCCCAATTTTAGTTCTTGGCAGATTTTAGCAACTTTGGACAAGTCAAGCAATCTTAACACAATTCAAGCAAGCATGCAAAGAGTATATGAGCAGCGGAAAGTAAAGCATGCAACTTGCAAGAATGTAAAGGGAAGGGTTTGGAGGATTCAAACGCAATAGGAGACACGGATGTTTTTGTCGTGGTTCCGATAGGTGGTGCTATCGTACATCCACGTTGATGGAGACTTCAACCCACGAAGGGTAACGGTTGCGCGAGTCCACGGAGGGCTCCACCCACGAAGGGTCCACGAAGAAGCAACCTTGTCTATCCCACCATGGCCGTCGCCCACGAAGGACTTGCCTCACTAGCGGTAGATCTTCACGAAGTAGGCGATCTCCTTGCCCTTACAAACTCCTTGGTTCAACTCCACAATCTTGTCGGAGGCTCCCAAGTGACACCTAGCCAATCTAGGAGACACCACTCTCCAAGAAGTAACAAATGGTGTGTTGATGATGAACTCCTTGCTCTTGTGCTTCAAATGATAGTCTCCCCAACACTCAACTCTCTCTCACAGGATATGGATTTGGTGGAAAGAAGATTTGAGTGGAAAGCAACTTGGGGAAGGCTAGAGATCAAGATTCATATGGTAAGAATGGAATATCTTGGCCTCAACACAAGTGTAGGTGGTTCTCTCTCAGAAAAAGTATGTTGGAAGTGTAGGTTTGTTCTGATGGCTCTCTCCACGAATGAAGAGGTGGTGGAGGGGTATATATAGCCTCCACACAAAATCTAACCGTTACAAACAACTTGCCAATCTCGGTGGGACCGAATAGTTAAACTCGGTCAGACCGATTCAGCAAAGCTAGTGATCGTTAGGGTTTTTGGTGGGACCGACATGCAACTCGGTAGGACCGATATGGTTAGGGTTAAGGCATAACGTAATCTCGGTGAGACCGATTACACAAACTCGGTGAGACCGATTTTGGTAATAAGCTAACCAGAGAGTTGGTTAGGTAAACTCGGTGGGACCGGTCGCTCATTTCGGTGAGACCAAAGCGTTACGAAGGGAAAACAGAGAGTTTACATTGCAATCTCGGTGGGACCGATCGCTCATCTTGGTAAGACTGAAATGTTATGAAGGGAAACAGATAGATTACAATCCCATCTTGGTGAGACCGAGATCCCTCTCGGTGAGACCAATTTGCCTATGGTTTGTGGCAGTGGCTATGACATTTGAAACTCGGTGGCGCCAGATAGCAAGAATCGGTGGGGCCGAGTTGGACTTTTGGTTTAGGTCATATGTGGATGTGAGAAAGTAGTTGAGGGTTTTGGAGCATATTACTAAGAATTTTGAGCAAGAGCCTCATTAAGCAACACCTCATCCCTCCTTGATAGTATTGGCTTTTCCTATAGACCCAATGTGATCTTCGATCACTAAAATAGAAAATGTAGAGTCTTGAGCTTTGAGCTTGAGCCAATCCTTTTGTCCTTAGCATTTTGAGGGGTCCACTTTTCTCATCCATGCCATGCCAATCATTGAGTTTTCCTGAGATATTAATCTTGAAATAGCATTAGCTCAATGAGCTATATGTTGTTAGGAATTACCAAAACCACCTAGGGATAGTTGCACTTTCAATCTCCCCCTTTTTGGTAATTGATGACAACATATAGATCAAAGCTTCGACAAATGATAATAAGAGTGAAAAATATTGTCGCTTTGAGAAGTAGGTGAAAAGCAAGAGCTCCCCCTAAATTTGTGCATAGTTTAAGATTTGCTTTGGACTACAAATGCACAATGAGTTAGGAACATGGGTTACTCTTCCACGTCACATACATCTTGGTGGAGCGCTCAAAATGATAATAATGAAATACATGCACTCATCACCAAGCAAAGTGAATGATCATATATGGGGATATAAAAAGATAATGTCATCCAACAAGCATTAAGGTAGCATATGATCAAACACATGATCATCCAAGTATCACACACAAGCATAAAGTATCGCAAACAAGCAAATAAACAAAGTTTAACCACCAAACAAAAAGAGAGAATAAAAAGCAACACTCTCTCTCGAAGCCTATGATCTATACATTTTCTCCCCCTTTGGCAACAAGTTACCAAAAAGTTCATAAAAATGCATAGTGCTAGATCGACTCTCAGGCTTGGTCTTTAGGTGGTGGTGTAGATAACACGCCAAGGACGAAGGCATCAGTTGATGTAGATGGAGCTGGTGGAGTGGGTGCTGGAGCTGGTGGCACTGAAGCTGTAGCTGGTGCAGATGAAGTTGCTCTGGTGTCTGTGACAGGCACTGCAGCAGATCTCTGTCCTCTGGGCACTCTAGCAAAAGCATCAGTGGTAGACTTGCCCTTCTTCTCCTGCACTTCATCCTGAAGTTGCTCAACAACTGACTGGATCTCAGTGACCTTCACATCTAAGTCATAGAACTTCTGCTCCATGATCCTCTCCAAGCTCTCCTGGTTTTGAGTCAGGGTAGCCAATCCCTTCTCAATCCTCAGAGTGGAGGCAATCAAGTAGCCAAGCTGATCTTGCTTGCTCTTCAGAAGATACTGAGATGCCTCTTCAGTGGTTGGCATCTTTGCAGCCTTTTCAGCCCTTGCCTTCTCCCTCTTGGCTTGTGCTTGCACAGAAGATGGTTCATTTTCATCCATCACCACAGTGTTGTCCTCAAAGTCTGGGTAGATGGGCATGTGTTCCTTGTCCAGGAGATATGTGTCAGTGCCCATCTTGGAGTTGATTAGCTCCTGAATCTGTGGGGCATACCCACAACTTCTCTTCTGATCTGCAGCTGTTCTCTTAATGGTTTCCACAATTAGGCTCATGACCTTGAACTTTTGAGGCACATCAAATATGTGAAGCAAGTTAATTGCATGGCCTCTGATCATCTTGTGATCACCTGACTTTGGCAGAGAGTGTGCCTGAGGATCCAGTTGATTGTTGGCAAGCCTGACAGAAGGTAATGTACTGATCCAAACTTGTGTGTCTCAAGAGCAGCATCTGGGATCTCTTTGTACATATGTGCCATGGTGTTGTGATCTTTCTTCTTCTTGGCATAGACATCCAAGTCATATTCACTTTCCTCAGGAGCATTGATCAATTTTGCCCATTCAGCAACCGTTGACTGGTACCTCGTACCTTCAGACATCCAGACAATCCTTCCATCTAGGTAGAAATGAGCTGTGGAGTAGAACTGCATAATGAGCTCATCATTCCACTTTGTGAGCTTCCGAGCCACAAACTCATCGACTCCACACGCCTTGAAGCTGTCATATACACCAGGGAAGTGATCTTCATTTTCCTCAATGAATTTCTAGTCTACCCATCCCATATCATACATGATGGGCTTATTGTCAAGTAAGATGATCTCGTAGAAGTCATGTTGTTCCTTTGTATGGAACCTGTAGTCCATAGCATTCCTTCTCCTGGTGGCATATGGATCAGACTCTCTCCATAGCCTTAAACCTGAATCCTTCCTGATTTTCATGTTCTCTGCAACTGGGTGAGCATCATTGTGATCTGGAATTTTGGGCTTCAACTTTCTCAGCACGATAGAATCATCTTCTTCTTCAGCAGCTTGAGGCACTGGGGCCTTGTTCTTCTCCTCAGCAGGGATGTTCCTGGTGCTCCTCTTGGGTTTTGGCTTTGGGGTTAGTGCAGCAGTCTTAGGATCAGTCTTAGGCTTAGATGGAACAGCCCCTGCCCTTATAGCATCTCCCATAAGCTTTGGAGCTTTGGGTGCTGGTGCTGCATCCTCTTCCTCTTCCTCTTCTTCAGAGTCTCTCATTATTGAGGATCTGCCAAGCACTCTGGCAGTGGTCTTCTTGATCCTTTCCTTCCTTTTCTTGCCTTCTCCAACTGCCTCTTCTGATGGCTTGGAGGTTTCAGCAGTGGATGCTCTAGCCTTTGACATAGGCACTCTCTTGGCAGGTCTTTTGCTTCATTCCTGGCTTAGTGGCAGCAGTTGTGCCATATTCCTTTTTCAGGACTTTCCTCTTTGAGGTGGCCTCTTCCTCAACAGCCACAGAGTCCTCATCCTTAGAATCTGAGGTTTTCTTCTTTCTGGTCCTGGTGGCTGCCTTAGGCAAGTTGCTGGGTGTACTTCTGCTTCCTTCATCAAAGCTGCTAGAGGGACTAGTGCCCTCACTCATGTTCACTTGCTCCTCAAACTTGTTCTGACTGTCACTCTGATCTGACATAATGCAAACACTGACAGCAGATCCTGTGGATAGATTATAGATGAGGTAGATTTGATAAGCATCACAAAGTACAGAGGGTTTTGCAAAAGAATGAGTTAAAAACTTAGTTTTAGTTTTCCACTGAAAGCATTTCGGATCTACCGATGTGCAAACTCGGTGATACCGAAGCAGCTTTTGGAACCTAAACTAGTGAACTCGGTCAGATTGAGTCATAGTTTGGTGGCACCAAGACTGCTAGGGTTTCACAAAGTCTTGAACTCGGTCACACCGATTTGCAATTCTCGGTCAGACCGAGAATCACATGTGCAATGGCCTTAGCCAAATCGGTGGAACCGATTTCAACAACTCGGTCGGTCCAAGATGGTTTCGGCGGAAACCTAACCCTAAATTTTCAATCCATGACTAAACTACGAAGTGATTTCACTGGATAGAGTGATCTCAATCGTGGCAAGATACATGGCAAAACAATGTGCTAAGAATCAGAGGGGGAATAGCACAAGGATCAAGTCCATACCCTAGTGCGGCGATGGACTTGCTACGGCGGCAACGGCAGAGATGATTCCCGTTGACGGTGGCGGAGACCAGCGGCGAGAGGCAACTGGCGATGAGGAGGACGATCCAGAGACCCAGGGAGGCAGAGCAGGCTGAGCGCGGGCAAAGAGGTTCGGAAATTTTTCCAAATTTTGGGTCGCGGATATATATAGCCTGACTCTGTCGGTGTGACCGAGTGGAACAACTCGATGCCACCGAGATTCATAACTGCAAGCAGTTACTGAAACTCGGTGTGACCAAAAAGTTCAAATTGGTTGCACCGAGATTGAAAACCTAGATCGACTTAGTGATCTCGGTATGACCTAAATGGATGAATCGGTCAGAACGAAACGCACAAAGAAGTTTTGTATTTTTAAGTCTATGAAGAATCGGGGACTCCGAGTGCTCCTCACACAAAGTGGTTCGAATCTGACTTGATCAAATTTTGTGATGTAGCATGAATAGAGTTTGAGACGATAAAAGCATAGATAGCTAGAGAAGGTTCTTAGGCATTCTTGTCCATCCACTTGGCAAAAGAAAAAGGAACCAAACAAGCAAAACAACAAGTGGATGTCCTCGAATGAGTAAATTATGCAACCAACATGCTCACACAATAAAATGGTAAATGAAATATGTGGGAAAGCATGCACAACCAATTATAGCATCTATCAAGCAATTGGCGATGACTAGGTCATCTATATATGAGTATATTGACTTAGAAGTCAAATGAGAACATTTGATCATAGGTCATACTCATTGTTTAAGCACAAATGGGGTTACCATTTTTACATAAAGGGTTGTTGTGTTCACACCATTAGAGTTGCTTTAGCTCAATTTTTAGAGTAAAGCTCCCCCAAGATGTGAGATCCCCCTAAAAGGGATGAACTAACCTTGGGTTTTGTGGATTATGACTTCGTCTAGGTGTTGAAGATGTGGATGCTCAATGTTGATGTAGATCATTTGGAGCAATCCTTTAGAGTGAGTTGCACTTTCAATACCTACACAGGTTAGTCCCACAAGGAACAAACAAGGATATCCAAAGACATAGAGTGATGCACACACAAGATGATGTCTATGAGAGCATTGGGTTACCTTGTCCCTTGTCTTACCAAAAAGAGGGTTTGTGACTCCTTGAACTAGTGCAAGATGTGGAAGTTGATTGCACTTGTTCTTGCCAAAATGATGAGAGTGAAGTATGTTGGCGGAGTCACCCTCAAGAACTCTCTAGTTCTTCTTCTTCGGGATCCACATCATCTTGATGGGAATCCTTGGAGTTGTAGTCGTACTTGATGAAGTAGAACTTGATGTAGTCTTGGGAACCCACTTGACCAAGGCCTTGGGTGCTTCTTCAAATGCATCAATTTCCTCTTGAAGCTTATCCTTGCCTTTTTGCTTGTGGTCTTGTGGTGGAAGATCATCTTGAGCTTGTGTCCCTTTGAAGGAAGTAGGATCATACTTCTCTTGTTGAGGAACAAACTTCGTCTTGGGGTATTGATCTTCTTCCCACTCAACTCCATTGGCATTGAACTTTCGTTCAAAACCAACACCTTGGTTCTTCCGGTGCCTTCCTTGCTTGCGTACAATTTCCTCGAATTGCTTACTCCCGGCAAGGCTCTTGTAAACACCTTTCTCTATAATTCCCTTCAATAAGCTATTTTCTTGCTCAAGTGTAACTTGGCTAAGAGAATCATTAGTGGAATCAAGAGAACTACTAGAAGCAACAACATTAGATTTAGCATGATTATTGTTCCTACTAGAGGAAGAATCTTTCTAGTTCTTGTTACTAGACTTGACTTGAGGCATGTAAGTGGATAAGAGTAATGCTTGGCAATGTAAAAGAACTTTTCTTGCGAAGATCATCATTGATTGCCTTTAAGAACTCATGCTCTTGCTCAAGGTTGAGCTTTTCAAAACGTAATTTCTCATGAGTCCTTAAAAGTTCTCGATGATCTCCTAAGATAGTTTCATGAGCTAACTTAAGAGTGTTTAGTTCTTTAGTTAGAAACTCAATCTTCTCATTATCATTGCCATTTGTTTTATCTTGATTATCATGATTAATTGACGTTTCATCATAGTATTCATCACTAGAGTTGTCAACAAGTAAATCATCATCACCTAACAAGTCATCTTCATCACTATTGAAATCAACATACTCGGGGTGTGATACCTTTGGGCCTTTAGCCATGAAGCATCTTTCAAGTCCTTCATTTGGTGAATCAAATATGTCATAGGAGTTGGTTGACACAAGTGCTAGACCGACAACACCTTCATCTTGAGTATATTCGGAGTCGGAGTGATAGCTTCTCTAGGAGTGATTGTCGGAGCCGGATACCCATTCACCAACATGAGCTTGATGTCTTCGTTTTGTGTAGCTCCTTGATGACTTGTCCTTCCTTTCTGAATCTTTGCTTCTCCGAGATGTTCTTCGTTCATAACGATCATCTCTACTCCTTCTCTCTCTTAATGGTGATTCTTCTCTTCTACTTCTTTTTGGAGAATCTTCTCTTCTCTTGTAGGGTGACGTACACTCATTAGAATAGTGTCCGGGTCTTCCACAATTGTAGCAATTTCGCTCTCGACTAGAAGATCTTTTGTCATTGTAGGACCTTGACTTGGAACTTCTCTCTTTGCTTCTACTCTTGTAGAACTTGTTGAAGTTCTTCACCATTAGGCTCAATTCTTCATTGAAGGTTTGTTTCTCACTTGATGATGTGGGAGCTTCACATGAGGCTTTGTAAGCACCACTTGACTTGTTATGGAGCTCCTCCTTATCCTTGAGTGACATCTCATGAGCAACAATTCTTCCAATGACTTCCGTTGGCTTGAGATATTTGTAATTGGGCATCATTTGAATCAATGTGCAAATGGTATCATATTTTCTGTCCAAAGCTCTTAGGATCATTGTCGGTGTCAAAACCGGCGGATCTCGGGTAGGGGGTCCCGAACTGTGCGTCTAGGCTAGATGGTAACAGGAGGCAGGGGACACGAAGTTTTACCCAGGTTTGGGCCCTCTTGATGGAGGTAAAACCCTACGTCCTGCTTGATTAATATTGATGATATGGGTAGTACAAGAGTAGATCTACCACGAGATCAGAGAGGCCAAATGTAACACCCTCGATGCGACTATAGCTCCCACGTGTCGAGGCACGACTTAGAGACATAATCGCATTGAAGGCATATGTCGCAAGTTAGGCAATCTTCACAACATCCCATGTAATATAAATAATAAAGGGGAGATAAAATAGTTGGCTTACACTCGCCACGTCAATCAAGGTACATAAATAACATTACATCATCCAAACACTCATGGCCCGACTACGGCGCCAAAATAAAAGATAACCCAACATGCGACACGGTCCCGATCACCCCCAACTGGGCACCACTACTGATCATCAGGAAAAGAAACATAGTATCATTGAGAGTCCTCGTCGAACTCCCACTTGAGCTCGAGCGCGTCACCTTGAGCGGAATCATCAGGCCCTGCATCTGGTGTAATAGTAATCTGTGAGCCACAGGGACTCAGCAATCTCGCACCCTCGCGATCAAGAACGAATAATCGGTAAGAAATCCCAATCTCAAACCAATATCCATGGAAGACGAACTAGAGCTACAAGAATTCCCACCTATGAAACTCCCGAACCTTTCCGGTTATGCAATCAGGTGTTGGGGATACAGGGGAAGCATAATATCTCACCCAAATCTAGCAAATCCTACATCCAGCTGTATCCATCCTTCAACACATAACCGAGAAAAACTTCGGAAACCATCTACCTCAACCTTCGAAAAGCAACCGTTATACAAGTTATGGCGATACTCCCGAACTCCCGCCCCAGTACTGGGTGGCGTCTAAGATCACGAAGCCTCTCTCAAATCTTCTCCAGAAGCACGTCAAGTACGTTTGGTCTCCGGAGTGTGACATTGCTTTCAACACTTTGAAAGAGAAATTGATCACTGCTCCAGTTCTGACTCCGCCTGATGAATCCAAGCCGTACGAGGTCTTTTGTGATGCCTCTCTCCAAGGTCTTGGCGCAGTGTTGATGCAAGAGAAGAAAGTTGTTGCTTATACCTCTCGCCAGTTAAAGCCCAATGAGAAGAACTACCCCACTCATGATCTCAAGTTGGCGGCAGCTGTGCATGCTCTTTTGACTTGGAGACAACTCTTATTGGGAAGAAAAGTGGACATTTTCACTGATCACAAGAGTCTCAAGTACATCTTCACTCAGCCTAATCTCAACCTCAGGCAAACTCGATGGGTCGAAATGATTCAAGAGTATAATCCGAGCATCGAGTATACTCTAGGCAAGGCCAATGTGATTGTTGACGCATTGAGCAGGAAAGCTTATTGCAACAGTCTTATTCTCAAGCCTTATCAACCCGAGCTTTGTGAAGCTTTCCGCAAACTTAATCTACAAGTTGTTCCTCAAGGCTTCCTCGCCAACTTTCAAGTCTCTCCTACCTTGGAAGACCAGATTCGCCAAGCCCAGCTTCTTGATGCTATGGTGAAAAAGGTGAAGATTGGGATTGCCAAGAGTCAACCCAAGTACAAGTGCTACCGCCTTGATGACAAGGATACTCTCTTCTTCGAGGATCGTATTGTTGTGCCCAAAGGTGAACTCCGTAAAGTGATCATGAATGAGGCTCACAATTCTCTCCTCTCCATCCACCCTGGGAGCACGAAGATGTATCAGGACCTTAAGCAGGCTTATTGGTGGACTCGAATGAAGCGCGAGATTGCTCAGTTCGTGAATGAGCGTGATGTCTGCAGAAGAGTGAAGGCAGAACACCAAAGACCAGCGGGTCTCCTCCAACCTCTTGCCATTCCAGAATGGAAGTTTGACCACATTGAGATGGACTTCGTGACTGGGTTTCCAAAGTCCAAACGTGGCAATGATGCTATATTCGTTGTCATCGACAAACTCACCAAAGTGGCTCACTTTCTGCCTATCAAAGAGTCAATCACTGCAGCTCAATTGGCGGAACTCTATACCTCTCGAATTGTCTCTCTACATGGTATTCCACAAGTGATCTCTTCAGACCATGGCAGCATCTTTACCTCCAAGTTTTGGGATTCTTTTCAGAAGGCCATGGGCACCAACATCCGTTTCAGCACAGCTTTCCATCCTCAAACTAGCGGTCAAGTCGAGCGTGTCAACCAGATTCTTGAAGATATGCTCAGGGCTTGTGTGATCTCTTTCGGCATGAAGTGGGAGGATTGTCTTCCTTATGCTGAATTCTCCTACAACAACAGCTTTCAAGCAAGTTCGGGCAAGGCCCCATTTGAAATTCTGTATGGCAGGAAGTGTCGTACCCCTCTCAACTAGTCCGAAACCGGTGAACGTCAGCTTCTTGGAAATGACTTAATCACAGAGGCATAGGAAATGTGCAAAGTCATTCGAGATAACCTCAAAGCAGCCCAATCCCGCCAGAAGAGCTACTATGACAGTAAGCACCGTGATTTGGCTTTCGAGATCGGAGATCATGTTTACCTCCGCGTCTCTCCTATGAAAGGTAATCGTCACTTCGGTATCAAAGGGAAGCTTGCCCCCAGATACGTGGGACCTTTCAAGATTGTCAGCAAGAGAGGCGATCTCGCCTATCAACTCGAGCTTCCTTCAAACTTTGCAAATGTTCATGATGTGTTTCATGTCTCTCAGCTCCGAAAGTGCTTCAAGACTCCTGACCACATCGTCAACTTCGAGGACATTGAGCTCCAAGAAGATCTCTCTTATCGTGAGCACGCAGTTGCTATTTTTGAAGAGACTGAACGCAAGACTCGCAACAAGTCAATCAAATTCCTCAAAGTCAAGTGGTCACACCATTCCAACCGCGAAGCTACCTGGGAACGCGAGGATCACCTCCATTCTGAGTACCCGGTGTTCTTTCAGTCCTAGATCTCGGGACGAGATCCTTTCGTAGTGGTGGAGTGTTGTAACACCCCGGATGTGATTTACCCAATATGTATTCCAACTCTTGCCGTTTTCGGCGTTAAGTTATTTTATTTTCTCGGGTTCGGGTCTTTGTTTCCGTGTGTTTTTTATCGTTGTCATGCATCTCATATCATGTCATCATGTGCATTGCATTTGCATACGTGTTCATCTCATGCATTCGAGCATTTTCCCCGTTGTCCGTTTTGCACTCCGGCGCTACGTTCTCCTCCGGTGGTCATTTCTAGCTTTCTTTTGTGTGTGGGGATTAAACATTTCTGGATTGGACCGAGACTTGCCAAGCGGCCTTGGTTTACTAGCGGTAGACCGCCTGTCAAGTTTCGTACCATTTGGACTTTGTTTGATACTCCAGCGGTTAACCGAGGGACCGAAAAGGCATCGTGTGTGTTGCAACCCAACACCCCTCCAAGTTGGCCCAAAACCCACCAAAACCTTCTCCATCATCTAGAGCGTTCGATCATGATCGCGTGGCCGAAAACCGCACTCCATTTGGAGTCTCCTAGCTCCTTCTATGTATAAATAGGCCTTCCCCGTCCAAATCCTGGGTCTCCTCTCCCCCTAACCCTAGATCTCACCCTCCGCACGCCGGACATTGTCCGGATCATGCCAGACATCTCCGCCGCCCACTCCACGCCTACCGCGCCCCGCTGCCTTCTTCCCGCCGCCCGGCGACCCCGCGCACCGCACGAAGCCGTCGCCGGCCGCCGCACCCTCGCCGACGACCGCGCC